>NW_027519693.1:17500-24424 GCF_043159265.1 Tasmannia lanceolata | reverse complement strand
AGGCTTAGCTGATCTTATGACTAAGGAGTCAACATGAACAATTAGAACTTGACCAGATTTTATCTGTGGTCCATATTTGGATATACATACATTTTCACAAATAAACTGTCCGAGGACAATTATTTTGGATGTCTTCTCACAATAATCGTGATGGAGAAAGCACCAAGTCAAATCGAATGGATGAAAAATGATGTTCCTGCATGGATAGGGATTATAAATTCTCCCATTTTCATCCATTAAATAATATTTAAGTACTTGTAAAGTCTGTTTTAAATTGTCAAGTAGCAAATATTTATTTAACAAGATCTGATTATGAGTTATTAAATAGTAAGGTGAATAAAAATTCGCAATTTTAGGTACAGTCCCTAAGGGACCCAACGAATTCCTAATCGGAATCATGGGATCCTCTTTAATTTGAATTGATTCTTTTGTCACATTGTGAGATTTAGAACCATTGAATGGACCAATTCGAGAACAATTGGATAATGACAAAATTAGAAAAGATTGGCATTCCTTATTTCTATTCAGCAACGTACGAATAGTTCCTTGATGTTGGGTAAGTGATTGAATCCTCCTCGCCCTTGGAATAAAAAGGATTGATATTGGTGTGATCTGATCCATTATCTGGGATCAATCCCGAACCCGCCATATCATTCCTTTTTCCGATATACGAAATAGGGGACTTCACTAAGTCAATTCTTATGAAATCTCGAATCAGATCATTTGCCCTCACTTCAACAATGGAAGCCTGAACCTTTTCTATAGAACCATTTCGGTCTTGGTCCCAATTCAATACTAAACAAGTACGAACTAATTGAATACTTGTGTAATAAATTCCTCGAATTGGTTTGCCATTTCTATAAAGGATATAATTTTCAACTCGGAATTTCACATTATCCCTTTCTTGCAACAGATCCTGGGGAAAAAGCGTTGCTAAATTGATACCATCAGCTATTTCATATGTGACTACGGATCGAACCGAAACAAAATACTTTTTCTTGGTAGGTGTGATCCGTTGGACATAGATCCAATTTTGTAATTTTTTTGATTCCTTAGAATTTTTTTTTCCCGTTCCTGGTGGTATCAAGATGCCGCTGTGCCGGGAGATCTTATCTGTCTCTCCAGGAAAATGGATATCTCCAGAAAAGATTTTCAGTTCAATCCTTTTTTTTTTTCTCTCCACTCGGACTAATCCACCTACGCGGCTTCTTGTATTTAAAGTGATTCGTGTATCGACTCCAATGATACTATTGTTCTGTACCATTATGGACGAAGAGCCAGGTAAGATATGCACTTCTTCGGGAATGAAAAAAAAGCGATCTACTTTCATTTGGTATTTCGGACTAAATTCCTTTGCTCCTCGATACTCAATCAAATCCTCTTTTTTGACGATTGAATCCACTTCTACAGTCCCATACTTAGTAATTCCTGAACTGCTTCTTCTGTATCGGGGATCGTCGAAATAAGCAAGAATACTATTTCTACGTAAAATACCATTTATGGGTATTTCAATCGAGATACCAGAACGAGGCATTAGTTCTTTCTCTCGTTCTTGATCATATTGGAATGGGATGATGAATCTATTTCTTCGCCTTTTCGCCAATAAATCAGAATTCTCGTGGAGAATGGCAGGATATATGAAATTCCAACGACCATTGGATATGATTCGAGCAGGTTCCTGAATAATCAAGAATCTTTCCCTCTTTTTTACCGGAAGGATCTGAACTAAACAATTTTGTGTCTCACTCGATCATTAGTCACTGAGAGGTCAGAACTCTCTCTCTGTTCGACAGAAAGAGAATGAATGTTCATTTGATCTTGATCCTTGTGGAGCGAAAAAGGCACTATACTAGATCTGCACGGACCCCCCGATAATATCCATAAATGACTTGTTTTAGGTAAGAGATGAACATTACCATATGTATATTCAGGTGCATGGTACACATCGGTACTCCAGTGCATTTCTCCCTCTGAGTCAGAATAAATATGTTTTCGAACTCTCTCTTTAAAATTGAAAGTGGATGTTCCAGCGCGAATCTCGGGCAATCACTTGTTCTGATTCTACATATTGATCATTTTGAACTAAAAGAAAACTTTTTGGTGGAATATTCACATTATGTAGAATATCCTGACTCTCAATAGTGACATACAGGTCTATATAACATAGAAAAGCAGGATGCCCATGACGTGTACGTGTGGGATGAACCAAATCCTCATTGAATTTTATTTTTCCATTAGAGGGGGCTCGTACATGTTCTGCAGTACCACCTGTGAATACTCCACCGGTATGAAAAGTTCTTAATGTTAGTTGAGTCCCCTGGTTCCCCAATTGATTGACCCGCAATGATACCTACTGCTTCTCCCAATTCGACCAGGTCACCATGAGTGGGACTCCGACCATAACATAATCGACAGATCCAAGATGTACTCCTGCAAATAAAGGGGGTTCGAATATATATTGATTGTGCTCGAAAGGTTATGAATCGATTGACAAGCCCAACCCCAATATCTTGATTTCGAGCGGCAATGCATCGTAGACCCATATATATATCGTCTGCTAATACACGACCAATTAGTGTTTGGATCAACATTTTTTCCGTCATCCCATTTCGAGGACTCACGGAAATACCTCGGATAGTGCCACAATCTGTTCTACGTACAACAATGTGTTGAACTACTTCAACAAGTCGACGCGTGAGGTATCCAGCATCTGATGTTCGTACAGCAGTATCCACAACTCCTTTGCGAGCTCCGTAGCAAGAAATGAGATATTCCGTTAAAGAAAGTCCTTCGCGTAAATTGCTTTGAATGGGTAAATCAATCATTTGTCCTTGGGGATCCGACATTAATCCTCTCATACGACTAATTGGTGTACCTGAGATGCATTTCCCCGAGCTCCCGAAAAGGACATTATATGGACTGGATTAGAAGGATCCGTCATCCTAAAATTAGGATGCATTTCTTGTCTCAAATATTCACTTGTAGCATACCATATCTCAATGGATTGACGTAATTTTTCTACCGCGTGTACATTCCCATAATGATGGTGCTTTTCCAAAATCAAACTTTGTTGTTCAGCATCTTGGACTAGCCATCCCTTAGAAGGTATTGTTAAAAGATCATCAATTCCTAATGATAATGGATGTAGCAGTGGCTTGCTGGAAACCCATAGTCTTTACTTGATCCAGTATGTGTGATGTATATGCCATTCCGAAGTGATCTATTAATCGACTAATAAGTCGTTTCATGGCAGTTCCATCTATCACTTTATTGTGAAAGACCAGATCGGCCCGTTCCGCCATAAGTACCTCCATATTCTGTTGAGTAGGATTCGACAATAGGTTTGAGTCAGTGATTCGAAGACTTCCTTTCCTCTATCTTGATTCACGTATCAATTCAGGAATTAGGATACCGGTTGAACCGTAGAGACCCGAATTCACAAGGTATCGTATCACATAATTACTTAGCTTAGGTACCTTATGAGTAGGCTCGGCAAAACCCCTGTATGGCTTCTTCTATTTCTCGATAAAAAGAAATATGACCAATGGTGGTTCGAATGTATATACAAAGGATTTCTTTTTTTGACACTTCTTACTAGTAGATAGTGCCCATAAATCTCATGATAGGTACCCAAAGATTCATATTGAACTTCGATGGGCACTTCTCTTGGGGCAATGAAACGTTGATCTAGTCGCCACCGGAGCCACAAAGGACTATCTAAATTGATTCGTTTCTGCGGTAAGCTCCAAGTGCATCATAGGAACTACAAAAATAGGGGTTCTTTTTTCTTTCGTATACTTATAGTTATTATTATACTCGTAAACTGTTTCATTTTGATAGTTTCTGTGATTCCATGGATTATACCTATTTGCACAAATACCTCGACGATTTCCGATGGTTAATACATAGAGTCCAATAAGCATATCTTGGGTTGGTATGGAAATGGGATCCCCAATAGCTGGAGACAAGAGATTCATATGAGAAAACATAAGTAAACGAGCCTCTGCTTGAGCTTCCAAAGATAAAGGTACATGAACAGCCATTTGATCCCCATCAAAGTCTGCATTGAATCCCTTACGAACTAATGGATGTAAACAAATAGCACGTTCCTCCGCTAAAATAGGTTGGAACGCCTGTATGCCTAATCTATGCAGGGTGGGTGCTCTATTCAGCAATATGGGGTGCCCTTGCATAACTTCTGAAGTATTTCCCATACAATTGGTTCTTTTTCCCGAATTTTTACTTTTTTGCAATCCCTATGTTGGAAGCAATATGTTGTCTGATTAGACCACGAATTACAAATGTCTGGAAAAGTTCTATTGCTATTTCTCGAGGTAATCCACATCGATGTAATGAAAGCGAAGGGCCCACGACAATGACGGAACGCCCCGAATAATCGACCCGTTTACCAAGTAGAGTCTCACGAAATCTTCCCTCTTTGCCTTCAATTACATCTGAAAACGACTTGTAAAACTTTATTATGACCATCCCTCATTGGTTGCCCGCGGATCCCATTATCAAGAAGTGTATCTACGGCTTCTTGTACCAATTTCTCCTGACACATTACTGATTCCCCTGGCGTAGATCTACTTGTTGTTAATGGATCGGTAAGAGTATTGTTCCGATAGATAACTCTTCGATAGAGTTCATTAATATCCGAACTCATTGGTTTACCCCCATCTATCTGAATGATTGGTCTCAACTCCGGAGGAAGAACTGGTAATAGGCACAAAACCATCCGTTCTGGTTCTACATTTGTTCGAACAAAATGCTTAGCTAATTCCATGCGTCTAACCAAAAAATCCTTTCTTCTTCCAACTTTTCTATCTTCCCATTCATTCCCAGTGTACCTTTCCTTCCCCTAATTCCTTCCATTCCACCAATGAATGATCTGTAATAATTCGCAAATCTGGATCGGCTAATTGTTCTCTGATAGCACTTGCTCCAGTAGAGATTTCTCGATTTCGAAATGTATCGAAGCCTTGGGTAGTAAAAAAAAGTGGGATGCTATATTTCCGGGATTGTATTTCATATTCGAATGAACCTCGTAATCGTAAGAAAGTCGGTTTTTTAACTATGGGCCTAGCAAAAGAAAAATTGGGATAGGTTCCTATAGGATCCCCCCCTTAAAAACCGGACATGAAGGTTTCCTCTCATCCGGCTCAAGTAGTTACACCAAATAAATAATAAATAAAGGGGGTCTCACTTTCAAATTTTGTTCTAGAAACCCCCATAAAAATCTACTCCTTACTCAAGTTCCCAGTGAGAACCAACCTATATTTCATTGATTCATTTTTACTTTATATTTTATTTTCGGAATTACTTATTCATTATTCAATTACGACATAAATAAAATGTGAAATTGTTGAGTAGCCTACGTCCCCTCGAATGATGAATCCCCTTAAAGGAATACCTTGGAACTCATAAGGGATTACTTGTCTATGTATCGTTCCATTCGATCTTTTAGGTCCCTACTTCACCTCGACGGTTATGCTATGATGTCCCTTGAAGCATATATGCGATGGATAGATTCCTGTAACCATGTCATATTTGTTTACTTGAACAGAAAACAGAATTTATTTCTAAAAGAAATGGAGTGGCTAATTCCAAGAAAGAATTCTTTTTTTTTTTTCACGAGGTACAGCTAGCAATTCCTATTTATATGTTACGGAATCGACCATGGATCAATTCCCCCTTTATTTGGAAGTATTGAATACACCCATAATTCTGAGCTTCATGTTCTTCTTCTTCCTCTCCCAGGAGACATGTCAGAGCCAGGGGCATCCCAATCGGATTAAATGGGATGACAGTTTCTCATTCCGAATCTGTAAACTCATAATTTCGATCAAATCACACATCGCAGTATACTAGGCTTTCTAATTCCTTAAGGGGTTTATCTAAAAGATTCGCGATATAACTAGGAAGACGTTTAAAATACCACACATGAGTCACTGGACATGCCAGTTTGATGTATCCCATTTGATATCTTCGTATCCGAGAATCAACAAATTCGACTCCGCATTGTTCACAAAATTTCGGGTCTTCTTTTTCATCTCCGATCACTCGATAATTTCCACAAGCACAAATTCCACTTTTTATAGGTCCAGAAATTCTTTCACAAAACAATCCATCTTTTTTCCGGTTTATTGGTTTTGTAATGAAAAGTATAGGGTTTTGTCACCTCTCCAACTATCTCTCCATTAGGTAGTATTTTGTTAGCCCAAGCACTTATTTGTTGAGGAGAAAACTGATCCAATTCGAAGTTGTTGATGTTTATACCTGTCGATCATATTATAGAATATAAATTCTGATTCATTCCGATCAAGCTTCCTTCCTATGAATCTGGAAGTTCTTCTCAGATACAAGGAAATGATTCAGTTCCAGAGCCAAAGATCGTAGTTCTCGAACGAGTAATCGAAAAGATTCTGGAGCATCCTCGGGGTTAGGTATTGTTCCTCCAATGATCGTAGTACCAAGTACTTCCTGACGAGCTCTAATATGATCAGATTTATAAGTAAGCATCTCTTGTGAAATATGAGCAACACCAAATCCCTCTAGAGCCCAAACTTCCATTTCTCCTACTCGTTGTCCCCCTTGCCTGGCCCTTCCTCTAAGGGGTTGTTGTGTAACAAGTGCATAATGTCCACTGGAGCGTCCGTGGATTTTATCATCAACTTGATGAATTAATTTCAGGATATAGGACTTTCCTATTATAACAGGTTGTTCAAAAGGATCTCCTGTTCTTCCATCAAATATTCTGCTTTTTCCCGGATACTCGGGTTCAAATACCCACGGATTTGCTGTTTGCTTACTGGCTTCATATAATTCAGGAAACACTAGTTTTCTCGAAGCCTCTTGCTCATATCTCTCATCGAAGGGTGCTATTCTATAATGTCTGTCCAGCAGGTCCCCCGCTAACCCGAG
>NW_027519692.1:30000-33704 GCF_043159265.1 Tasmannia lanceolata | reverse complement strand
AGAGCTTAAAGGGAAATCCTTGGACATTTGTTGAGCCGTCTCTAACCTCTTTTATTTGTCCGCCTAGAATCTCTTTTTCTTCCTCATTCTGATCTAGTTCCAGTTGTTGAGACAATTGAAAATGGTGTTTCCTTGTTCCGGTATCCTTTATCTTTGCTTTGAATCATTGGGTTTAGACATTACTTCGGTGATCCTTAATCGTTTCAAAATGGTCGCAACATACCTTTTGTTATTTCTTTCTATTGAAAGAATCATACGAACGATTGATTCCCCTGTAATACACTTTTGATCAAAATAGTTTTACCAATTCGGCAAATTTTACTTTGTTTTTTTTTATTCGAAACTTGTTGGAATTTGAACCTTTGGATTTCTATATCGAAGATATACTTACGAAGTTGTTCCAACTTATTGATTGGCACTAACCCTAGATCCTTCCCCTTGATAAATGAATCAATACTTTATACTCGAGCTACATCATGTACTATTTACAACCCCCAATTTTGGGGGGTCCTAGTAGAACAGAACAAACTATGTCGAGCCAAGAGCATCTTCATTGATATATAAAATGGTGGATGCAAGAATCCACAGCCGATCATGTCTTTCAAGTCGCACGTTGCTTTCTACCACATCGTTTCAAACGAAGTTTTACCATAACATTCCTCTAATTTTGAACCGGTATGGAATTGATTCAATATGGAATCCGGAATAGTCATTGGCTCAATCGGTACGCTCAATCGGTACACAGCAGTCCATACTTTTATATTTATATATATATAAATTATATATATAAATAGATATTTATATCTATATTTTGATTTTGATATATATTTTGATATCTATATTATAGATATTTTGATATATATATGGATGGATAGGTATTCATCTAGAGAAGGCCCCACAAGCAAAGACAAAGATTCAATCTTACCCCATATTCGACCGTATGAATGAAACACATTTCTAAAAAAGACGAATAAACGAATTACTTAACACTTCTTTACATCTACATCTTCAACAGATTGTTCGGGACAATCAATCATGAAGGATCCAACTCTTTCTCGAACAACTAAATTAAAGAAAGGTCTTTAATTAGATTCTCAATACTCAATACCGGAACAAAATAAGTCATTAGCCAAATAAGCTATTCCAATGACTCGGAAAAGTCGCAAATGAATCGATTATAGACTAGGTTCATCAATCTCGCGCTTCTTCAAGTATCTAAGGATTGATAAAGGAATCATGAAAAAAGGTTTCAAGAATTTCCTACTTCGACATCATAATTTCCTACTTCGACATCATTATCATTAATGGAAATAAGTTTTCCTGTAATGACTAAATTTGATCATCATAAGACATAAGAGAAATCCATGTTCCTTTTCCAATTGAATCATTAATGATTTAAAGCAGGTAGATGGATCGAGAAACAAATTCAATTTATTTGTTTTCATGGGGATGGGATGGATGGAAAAAAGCTCTCATGTAAGATAAGATTAAGGTTGTTATTCTTCCATCTGATTGATAAAACCAGAACCGTAGGAGTATGATCTTTCCGTATCCATCAGATACACAGAACAATTGTCAACGGGAGTAATCATAGATATTTAAGGTAAGGTATCAAAGATCTTTTTCACCGCAGCCGAAATACCGGTATCACTGAAATAGAACAAACAATAACAATACATGTAGGCATGGTTCATTTTATACAGATTTTGCTTTACTTTAGGTTTAGTAACCCTTCCATAAATTCTATCAAGTCAAAAGTAAAGTGAATGGAATATATGAATCTTCCTCCCAATCACTACATTGACTTCCAATTATTTATTGTAGCCAGATGCAAAAAAAAAAAAAGCAATTAGGCTCAAAGAAAAAAAATCTGTTCCATATTGCACTTTATTGTTTATTAATGAGATCCGGACGACACAGATATTGAAAAATTGATACCTTCCATTGCCGATTAACTCGAATTCTATGGGGATCATGAATCATACCCCAAGACAATCAAATAATAAAAGATCCTCTTGCGGTATGTTATATTATCTTGTATAGGTACAAAGCAAAATGGGTCCAGATCAATTCGTTGTTCTTAATTTTGATTTTACCCCACCCACACCCAGTCTTAAGAACTTTAATCCCAGTGATGTAATTAGTCCCAAGAACTCCCTCCTGTTTAGGATTCAGGATCCACATAGAATTAGTCATTTTGACTAACATGTTTAGTTTCGAAAAAATAGAGATCTTATCTTTCGCATTTCAACTTAGAATGCATCATGTGAGAATCAAAATATAATAGATGGGCATAAAGTTTCTATAAGTGACTAACTTACCCCAATATGAATATGAGTAGAGCGGGACGGGCATACACTGAACGGCCCATCCCATTTTTTTTTTAATTCAACTTTGATCTATGTTCCCATCCTACCTAATATCAAAAAGGTAAAAGATGTTTATTTCCATCCGCAATTTATACTCGATTCTTTTTCTTACAATTGGAAATCGAAAGGAATCTATGATTCATAGAAGAATCATTAGAACTCAGAAAGAAAAATTGGATCATATTGTATCCAACCTTATACCTTATACTCTTAAACAGAAGATTGTTAAAGAGAACAATCTTTGTTTTGATAGAAGCGGTCTGGGACGGAAGGATTCGAACCTCCGAGTAACGGGACCAAAACCCGCTGCCTTACCACTTGGCCACGCCCCATTTAGATTTCAATTCGACACTAATAAACACTAATATTGTTATTGGTTATTCGTCAATTCCAGCCCAAATATCTATGGAATAGGTTGTTGCTAGGATTCTATACGTGTAAATGTAGAATGAAAATGAATTCATTGATCATTCCATATAAGTCAATTAAGATATTGTATGAAAGTATGATTCCTTCTATTCTCATTTGAGAATTGAAGGATTTTTGATTGGGGGAAGTTCAAAGAAAAAGAAAGAAGGATTTTTTGTCTTCTCTTCTTTCTTAATTTTTCCCTTATATCAATAACTCAATAAAAATGAAATTATCTCCAAGAACGAAATATTTCTTATGCTTAATATCTTTAGTTTGATCTGTATCTGTCTTAATTCTGCCCTTCATTCGAGTAGCTTTTTCTTCGCCAAATTGCCCGAAGCTTATGCTTTTTTCAATCCAATCGTAGATTTTATGCCAGTCATACCTGTGCTCTTTTTTCTCTTAGCCCTTGTTTGGCAAGCTGCTGTAAGTTTTCGATGAGATCTTTAATACTGTCCTAGAAACATTCATATTCATGATTTATTCGATAAAATAAATTCAACTCTAACATAACAATTGATAAGATCAGATAAGTCTTACATTATGAACCCTCGATTCAAAGATTGAAATTCTTTTGCTTTTTGATAGCCGCGATGAATCTGGATCACCTAATTTCCGCATTATGCCCTTCCAGTTCCAGGGGTCAAAGACCCCATTATGGTACCCCATAATACCTAATTGGGGTATGACAAGATAATTTTGGTAACAAAGGAATTCCTGCAAATTCCTTTCTTTTCTAGAAACCACTTTTTCATTTCTTTTCTTGGTGTCAAGGATATGTGGTACAAAAATAGAGAATCTATTCCCTTATTTCCTTTGCAAAAAACAAAAAAAAAATGATCTTGGAGATTGTGCAATGCTTACTCTCAAACTCTTCGTTTACACAGTAGTGATATTCTTTGTTTCTCTCTTCATCTTCGGATT
>NW_027519692.1:12500-25000 GCF_043159265.1 Tasmannia lanceolata | reverse complement strand
TAAACCATATCCGTACTAACGTAGTGGTAGAAAGAGTACCATGTTGTGCCTGGACTTCAAACGGTTTAGCTTTAACCATGTTAATGGTCCCACATTATTGGTTGATAGAGAATCAAAGTCGATTTACCAATGAGTCACGAAATGCTATGGTTCTTACATATGATTTCTGAATTTATTCAGAAGTAATTCGTTGAGATCGTGCACCTTTCTTTCCTAGTTATAACTTTCCTATTTATAAATAAATAAGTAAATAAGTGCAGCTGGTTGGATCCAGCCTATTCTTGAAATACACAACTCGCACACACTCCCTTTCCAAAAAAGATCAATACACCAAGCACTACACTTAGATTTATTGGATTTGTTGCTAAAATATCGGTATTAAGCCCGAAACTCCCGGCGTATGACCAGTGACCCAAGGAAACGAAAGAATCGGTTACATTTTTCATATGCTCTCCTCTTATAGATAGGACTAACAAAATTAATTGAACAGAGTTTTCTTTATTGTATAATTTCGCCCCACTTTTGATTGATTTCTTTTTATTTATTTACTTATTTATAAATATGAATTTATTTATAAAATAGATTCATTTCATTTTGAAATTTCATTTATTCTTTATTATTATTTCAATTGAAGTTCCCAATCCAATAAAATACTTATTAATATGAGGTCCCGGGTCTCATGCCAATTGCGAAATACCTCGTTTGTTACAACGCTTCCTAAAAGTGAAAAAAAAAAAAGGGTTCCATTAAGGATGGAAAGGAAGAAAGCGAGTGGATCTACTAATTCCTCATCCTCAAATCAGCCTTTTCCCTGGGGTGGGGTATTGTCTCAACGAATAAGTGGTTGTAGGAGTAAAGTGTTGATATAATTCGAAGAAGCAAGCGGCAAGTTCACGGCAATCAAATAAGAAAAAAATAAGTACGTATTTTTCACATTTATAGGATTAAACAAAAGGATTCGCAAATAAAAGCGCTAATGCCACGACCAGTCCGTAAATTGTTAAAGCTTCCATAAAAGCCAGACTAAGCAATAAAGTACCTCGTATTTTACCCTCTGCTTCTGGTTGTCTCGCAATACCTTCTACAGCTTGGCCCGCAGCAGTACCTTGACCAACTCCAGGTCCAATTGAAGCAAGCCCTACGGCCAATCCAGCAGCAATAACGGAAGCGGCAGAAATCAGTGGATTCATGGTAAGCTCCTCGCACCAAAATAAAGAAATGGTTAATGATACAATCACTGAATTATGACTTATTATTCCATCACTAAGATCCATCGGGTCGAAGTAACTAAGAACTCCAAATTGAAGTGATGATATTACTGAATCATCATAACTGCTTCAATATCTCGTTTTTAGTTCCTATCCATGGAGTCTTTGTAAAGTCATACGATTCTAGTTCTTCCATTTCTTTGTTCCGAACCACTCTTTCAATTCTTCGCTCTTTCTCTTCTATATCCTTAACTTCATCTGTTTATTCATTCAATCCACAGCCAAAGATGAAACGGAAGTCCTTCCGTTGGAATCCATCTAACTTCAGTGGGATGGGAAATAATATATATGGATAGTCCATATATAACTCGTGAATATCTAATATCACATATACATATGTTTCTTCCATAACGTAAACCATTCGTATCTTATATTGAATTGGATTATAGAATCATTCTTCGAAACATACACAGGGATTGAATTATAGCCATTACATATACCCAGCTCAACCTCCCTAACCTACCTTTTTCTGAATCTTATTTGTTTGTAAACTTTTCTCTTCCTTTTCTTTATCATTATTGCGCATTGATATAAACGGATGGATTCATCAGCCCGAACCATTCCATATCCATATCAAGATTTGATTGATCCAATTGCAGACAATTTTTGTCAACCATTGAATTGATAGAACATAGTTTTTTTGTTTAGGCATACGTCGGAAACAGATAACATAACAATTCTTTCTTATTCAAATTATGAATCGTAATACCGTAATCGTAATTGACTGATATAAATAGAATATCAATTGGAGAGGTATGACGTAAATGGACCAAACGGGAATCTTAGGAAAAAAGATCTTTTCGATCTCTTTCCTTTTTTTTTTTTTAATTCCCTAATATCGTACATCTTTATTGACCCTACTCTAAATCGTATCTACCATATTTGTAGATATCCATCATGTTCCCCAAGTAGATTATCTTGAGCCACCCATGAGTTGGGATAGTCTTGTTTTTTTTTTCAAAAAAAAAAAAACAAGACTATTTTGGAAGCTAGTCAATGATGACCCTCCATGGATTCACCTATATAAGCCGCGGCTAAAGTCGCAAAAATAAGAGCTTGAATCCCGCTTGTGAATAATCCAAGAAACATGACAGGTATAGGAACCACTAAAGGTACTAAAGAAACAAGAACAACAACTACTAATTCATCAGCCAATATATTCCCGAAAAGTCGAAAACTAAGTGATAAAGGTTTTGTGAAATCTTCTAGGATGTTAATTGGTAAAAGTATTGGAGTTGGTTGAATGTATTTACCGAAATAGCCCAATCCCTTTTTAGTAAGACCCGCATAGAAATATGCCACTGACGTGGGTAAAGCTAAAGCAACAGTAGTATTTATATCATTCGTGGGTGCAGCTAACTCCCCATGAGGTAACTGTATGATTTTCCGAGGTAAAAGAGCACCTGACCAGTTAGAAACAAAAATAAATAGGAACATAGTTCCAATAAAAGGAACCCAAGGACCATAATCTTCTCCAATCTGAGTTTTGCTCAAGTCTCGAATGAATTCAAGTACATATTCGAAGAAATTCTGACTGTTAGTTGGAATGGTTTGTGGGTTCCGAACAGCTATAGTGGCTGAACCTAATAAGATAGCAATTACGACCCAAGAAGTGATAAGTACTTGGGCATGGACTTGGAAACCCCCTATTTGCCAATAGAAATGTTGGCCTACTTCCACACCGGATAGATCGTATAACCCTTTGAGTGTGTTGATGGAACATGGTAGAACATTCATATTGCCCTCTGACAGAAATAGAACTTAAAAAAGAATTATTTTGATTCAACCCTCTCTTTCTCGACTCGACTACTTTAAATCGTATATTTAGGATACCAAGTAATCACATAATATCCCCAGTGATTTTGATCTCTTTTTTGAGATTCAGAAATAGTAACCGATTAAATCAATCTATGGGGTTCAAAAAGTCATTGGCTTATCTTATTATTAATCAACGATTTCTTATATAGCTAGAACGACCCTCACAAATTGCGGATACTAATTTGTTAAGAATCAATCGGATTGACGCTATAGCGTCATCGTTGGCTGGAATAGAAATATCTGCGAGATCCGGGTTACAATTTGTATCGATTAAGCAAATCGTCGGAATCCCTAAAGTGAGACATTCTCGAAGAGCCGTATATTCTTCTTGCTGATCAACGATGATTACAATATCGGGTAAGCCCGTCATATATTTGATCCCACCCAAATATGTTTGCAGGTGAGATAATTGTCTCTTCAACATTGCTGCATCTCTTTTCGGTAGACGGTTGAGTTTCCCCGCCTTTTGTTCCGCTTTCAAATCCCTAAACTTATGAAGTCTCGTTTCTGTAGTGGACCAATTCGTTGACATACCACCGAGCCATTTTTTATTAACATAATGACACCGAGCCTTTATTGCAGCTGATGCTACTGAATCAGCTGCTTTATTTTTGGTACCAACTATTAAGAAGTGTTTTCCCCTACTTGCTGCATCAAAAACTAAATCACAGGCTTCTGACAAAAAACGAGCAGTTCTAGTAAGATTTGTAATATGAATACCTTTACGCTTTGCAGAGATGTAAGGTGCCATTCTAGGATTCCATTTCCTAGTACCATGACCAAAATGAACTCCTGCTTCCATCATCTCTTCTAAATTAATGTTCCAATATCTTCTTGTCATTTTTCCCCACACTTTCTCTTTTTTTTTTTTTTAAGAGACGAGGTACCCTGAAATAAATAATTGTTCCGACGGAACCTTCTCCCGGAGATTGACCCTTGATACATGGTCCAAGTGATTAATTCCTTTCTATTCGTTATTATCTTTATTACCCAATAAAAAGACCGGACCATACCATATAATTAAAGTTAAAAGAAAAGAATCAATTTGCTCTTAGGAATCATGAAATCCCGTAAATTATTGTTCTGGTGTATTATGGAAATTATTTGGGATGTAAGAACCAAATAATTCTCTGTGGTGGAACAAAATATCTCTAATTTCCCCCTCGAATAGATTCTTCTTTTTGATTTCCAAGGGAATGTTGTTGTCTTGCCTTGAACGGTGCACTAATCCCTTGAATCCGGTACCAACAGGTATCATCCCCCCCAGAACAACGTTCTCTTTCAGGCCTTTCAACCAATCAATACGACCTCGTAGAGCGGCTTTTGCTAAAACTCGAGCAGTTTCTTGAAAACTTGCTTCGGATATGAAACTTTGAGTATTCAGAGATGCCCTGGTAATTCCCAATAAGATGGCTCGGTAACAGATCGCTTCTTCCAAAGCACGCCCTGTTCGTTCCGCTCGAAACAATCCTATTAGTTCTCCGGGTGAAAAAACATTAGACATTCCATCTTCTGAAACCAACACTTTTGATGTTATTTGACGTACAATAATCTCTATATGCCTATTATGGATTTGCACCCCCTGGGATCGATAAACCCTTTGGATCTTATTAACC
Source organism: Tasmannia lanceolata (assembly GCF_043159265.1). Classification (NCBI taxonomy): domain Eukaryota; kingdom Viridiplantae; phylum Streptophyta; class Magnoliopsida; order Canellales; family Winteraceae; genus Tasmannia; species Tasmannia lanceolata. Next base: position 20,298 of record NW_027519692.1, on the reverse strand, counting down.
AAAGAGATACGACTTTGCGCTATGGTTAGCTCAGCACCAATCAAGAATTCCCACGGAATTCCAAGAATTCTTTTTATATGTTCGTTCCAACCCTCAACCCTCTTTTCTAGGTTCATCGATATTGAATCAATCGAACGCACTTCTAACACTTGTTCCACTTTTGGAAGACCTTGCGTTATATCACCCGATCTCGATTTTTCATATATAAATGTAACTAATGTATCCCCTTCGTAAAGGATTTCTCCATAATGACCATGAACGGTTGCCCCTGGGGTGGCCAAATGAGGCTTAGCTGATCTTATGACTAAGGAGTCAACATGAACAATTAGAACTTGACCAGATTTTATCTGTGGTCCATATTTGGATATACATACATTTTCACAAATAAACTGTCCGAGGACAATTATTTTGGATGTCTTCTCACAATAATCGTGATGGAGAAAGCACCAAGTCAAATCGAATGGATGAAAAATGATGTTCCTGCATGGATAGGGATTATAAATTCTCCCATTTTCATCCATTAAATAATATTTAAGTACTTGTAAAGTCTGTTTTAAATTGTCAAGTAGCAAATATTTATTTAACAAGATCTGATTATGAGTTATTAAATAGTAAGGTGAATAAAAATTCGCAATTTTAGGTACAGTCCCTAAGGGACCCAACGAATTCCTAATCGGAATCATGGGATCCTCTTTAATTTGAATTGATTCTTTTGTCACATTGTGAGATTTAGAACCATTGAATGGACCAATTCGAGAACAATTGGATAATGACAAAATTAGAAAAGATTGGCATTCCTTATTTCTATTCAGCAACGTACGAATAGTTCCTTGATGTTGGGTAAGTGATTGAATCCTCCTCGCCTTGGAATAAAAAGGATTGATATTGGTGTGATCTGATCCATTATCTGGGATCAATCCCGAACCCGCCATATCATTCCTTTTTCCGATATACGAAATAGGGGACTTCACTAAGTCAATTCTTATGAAATCTCGAATCAGATCATTTGCCCTCACTTCAACAATGGAAGCCTGAACCTTTTCTATAGAACCATTTCGGTCTTGGTCCCAATTCAATACTAAACAAGTACGAACTAATTGAATACTTGTGTAATAAATTCCTCGAATTGGTTTGCCATTTCTATAAAGGATATAATTTTCAACTCGGAATTTCACATTATCCCTTTCTTGCAACAGATCCTGGGGAAAAAGCGTTGCTAAATTGATACCATCAGCTATTTCATATGTGACTACGGATCGAACCGAAACAAAATACTTTTTCTTGGTAGGTGTGATCCGTTGGACATAGATCCAATTTTGTAATTTTTTTGATTCCTTAGAATTTTTTTTTCCCGTTCCTGGTGGTATCAAGATGCCGCTGTGCCGGGAGATCTTATCTGTCTCTCCAGGAAAATGGATATCTCCAGAAAAGATTTTCAGTTCAATCCTTTTTTTTTTTCTCTCCACTCGGACTAATCCACCTACGCGGCTTCTTGTATTTAAAGTGATTCGTGTATCGACTCCAATGATACTATTGTTCTGTACCATTATGGACGAAGAGCCAGGTAAGATATGCACTTCTTCGGGAATGAAAAAAAAGCGATCTACTTTCATTTGGTATTTCGGACTAAATTCCTTTGCTCCTCGATACTCAATCAAATCCTCTTTTTTGACGATTGAATCCACTTCTACAGTCCCATACTTAGTAATTCCTGAACTGCTTCTTCTGTATCGGGGATCGTCGAAATAAGCAAGAATACTATTTCTACGTAAAATACCATTTATGGGTATTTCAATCGAGATACCAGAACGAGGCATTAGTTCTTTCTCTCGTTCTTGATCATATTGGAATGGGATGATGAATCTATTTCTTCGCCTTTTCGCCAATAAATCAGAATTCTCGTGGAGAATGGCAGGATATATGAAATTCCAACGACCATTGGATATGATTCGAGCAGGTCCTGAATAATCAAGAATCTTTCCCTCTTTTTTACCGGAAGGATCTGAACTAAACAATTTGTGTCTCACTCGATCATTAGTCACTGAGAGGTCAGAACTCTCTCTCTGTTCGACAGAAAGAGAATGAATGTTCATTTGATCTTGATCCTTGTGGAGCGAAAAAGGCACTATACTAGATCTGCACGGACCCCCCGATAATATCCATAAATGACTTGTTTTAGGTAAGAGATGAACATTACCATATGTATATTCAGGTGCATGGTACACATCGGTACTCCAGTGCATTTCTCCCTCTGAGTCAGAATAAATATGTTTTCGAACTCTCTCTTTAAAATTGAAAGTGGATGTTCCAGCGCGAATCTCGGCAATCACTTGTTCTGATTCTACATATTGATCATTTTGAACTAAAAGAAAACTTTTTGGTGGAATATTCACATTATGTAGAATATCCTGACTCTCAATAGTGACATACAGGTCTATATAACATAGAAAAGCAGGATGCCCATGACGTGTACGTGTGGGATGAACCAAATCCTCATTGAATTTTATTTTTCCATTAGAGGGGGCTCGTACATGTTCTGCAGTACCACCTGTGAATACTCCACCGGTATGAAAAGTTCTTAATGTTAGTTGAGTCCCTGGTTCCCCAATTGATTGACCCGCAATGATACCTACTGCTTCTCCCAATTCGACCAGGTCACCATGAGTGGGACTCCGACCATAACATAATCGACAGATCCAAGATGTACTCCTGCAAATAAAGGGGGTTCGAATATATATTGATTGTGCTCGAAAGGTTATGAATCGATTGACAAGCCCAACCCCAATATCTTGATTTCGAGCGGCAATGCATCGTAGACCCATATATATATCGTCTGCTAATACACGACCAATTAGTGTTTGGATCAACATTTTTTCCGTCATCCCATTTCGAGGACTCACGGAAATACCTCGGATAGTGCCACAATCTGTTCTACGTACAACAATGTGTTGAACTACTTCAACAAGTCGACGCGTGAGGTATCCAGCATCTGATGTTCGTACAGCAGTATCCACAACTCCTTTGCGAGCTCCGTAGCAAGAAATGAGATATTCCGTTAAAGAAAGTCCTTCGCGTAAATTGCTTTGAATGGGTAAATCAATCATTTGTCCTTGGGGATCCGACATTAATCCTCTCATACCGACTAATTGGTGTACCTGAGATGCATTTCCCCGAGCTCCCGAAAAGGACATTATATGGACTGGATTAGAAGGATCCGTCATCCTAAAATTAGGATGCATTTCTTGTCTCAAATATTCACTTGTAGCATACCATATCTCAATGGATTGACGTAATTTTTCTACCGCGTGTACATTCCCATAATGATGGTGCTTTTCCAAAATCAAACTTTGTTGTTCAGCATCTTGGACTAGCCATCCCTTAGAAGGTATTGTTAAAAGATCATCAATTCCTAATGAAATGGATGTAGCAGTGGCTTGCTGGAAACCCATAGTCTTTACTTGATCCAGTATGTGTGATGTATATGCCATTCCGAAGTGATCTATTAATCGACTAATAAGTCGTTTCATGGCAGTTCCATCTATCACTTTATTGTGAAAGACCAGATCGGCCCGTTCCGCCATAAGTACCTCCATATTCTGTTGAGTAGGATTCGACAATAGGTTTGAGTCAGTGATTCGAAGACTTCCTTTCCTCTATCTTGATTCACGTATCAATTCAGGAATTAGGATACCGGTTGAACCGTAGAGACCCGAATTCACAAGGTATCGTATCACATAATTACTTAGCTTAGGTACCTTATGAGTAGGCTCGGCAAAACCCCTGTATGGCTTCTTCTATTTCTCGATAAAAAGAAATATGACCAATGGTGGTTCGAATGTATATACAAAGGATTTCTTTTTTGACACTTCTTACTAGTAGATAGTGCCCATAAATCTCATGATAGGTACCCAAAGATTCATATTGAACTTCGATGGGCACTTCTCTTGGGGCAATGAAACGTTGATCTAGTCGCCACCGGAGCCACAAAGGACTATCTAAATTGATTCGTTTCTGCCGGTAAGCTCCAAGTGCATCATAGGAACTACAAAAATAGGGTTCTTTTTCTTTCGTATACTTATAGTTATTATTATACTCGTAAACTGTTTCATTTTGATAGTTTCTGTGATTCCATGGATTATACCTATTTGCACAAATACCTCGACGATTTCCGATGGTTAATACATAGAGTCCAATAAGCATATCTTGGGTTGGTATGGAAATGGGATCCCCAATAGCTGGAGACAAGAGATTCATATGAGAAAACATAAGTAAACGAGCCTCTGCTTGAGCTTCCAAAGATAAAGGTACATGAACAGCCATTTGATCCCCATCAAAGTCTGCATTGAATCCCTTACGAACTAATGGATGTAAACAAATAGCACGTTCCTCCGCTAAAATAGGTTGGAACGCCTGTATGCCTAATCTATGCAGGGTGGGTGCTCTATTCAGCAATATGGGGTGCCCTTGCATAACTTCTTGAAGTATTTCCCATACAATTGGTTCTTTTTCCCGAATTTTACTTTTTGCAATCCCTATGTTGGAAGCAATATGTTGTCTGATTAGACCACGAATTACAAATGTCTGGAAAAGTTCTATTGCTATTTCTCGAGGTAATCCACATCGATGTAATGAAAGCGAAGGGCCCACGACAATGACGGAACGCCCCGAATAATCGACCCGTTTACCAAGTAGAGTCTCACGAAATCTTCCCTCTTTGCCTTCAATTACATCTGAAAACGACTTGTAAACTTTATTATGACCATCCCTCATTGGTTGCCCGCGGATCCCATTATCAAGAAGTGTATCTACGGCTTCTTGTACCAATTTCTCCTGACACATTACTGATTCCCCTGGCGTAGATCTACTTGTTGTTAATGGATCGGTAAGAGTATTGTTCCGATAGATAACTCTTCGATAGAGTTCATTAATATCCGAACTCATTGGTTTACCCCCATCTATCTGAATGATTGGTCTCAACTCCGGAGGAAGAACTGGTAATAGGCACAAAACCATCCGTTCTGGTTCTACATTTGTTCGAACAAAATGCTTAGCTAATTCCATGCGTCTAACCAAAAAATCCTTTCTTCTTCCAACTTTTCTATCTTCCCATTCATTCCCAGTGTACCTTTCTTCCCCTAATTCCTTCCATTCCACCAATGAATGATCTGTAATAATTCGCAAATCTGGATCGGCTAATTGTTCTCTGATAGCACTTGCTCCAGTAGAGATTTCTCGATTTCGAAATGTATCGAAGCCTTGGGTAGTAAAAAAAAGTGGGATGCTATATTTCCGGGATTGTATTTCATATTCGAATGAACCTCGTAATCGTAAGAAAGTCGGTTTTTTAACTATGGGCCTAGCAAAAGAAAAATTGGGATAGGTTCCTATAGGATCCCCCCCTTAAAAACCGGACATGAAGGTTTCCTCTCATCCGGCTCAAGTAGTTACACCAAATAAATAATAAATAAAGGGGGTCTCACTTTCAAATTTTGTTCTAGAAACCCCCATAAAAATCTACTCCTTACTCAAGTTCCCAGTGAGAACCAACCTATATTTCATTGATTCATTTTTACTTTATATTTTATTTTCGGAATTACTTATTCATTATTCAATTACGACATAAATAAAATGTGAAATTGTTGAGTAGCCTACGTCCCCTCGAATGATGAATCCCCTTAAAGGAATACCTTGGAACTCATAAGGGATTTACTTGTCTATGTATCGTTCCATTCGATCTTTTAGGTCCCTACTTCACCTCGACGGTTATGCTATGATGTCCCTTGAAGCATATATGCGATGGATAGATTCCTGTAACCATGTCATATTTGTTTACTTGAACAGAAAACAGAATTTATTTCTAAAAGAAATGGAGTGGCTAATTCCAAGAAAGAATTCTTTTTTTTTTTTCACGAGGTACAGCTAGCAATTCCTATTTATATGTTACGGAATCGACCATGGATCAATTCCCCCTTTATTTGGAAGTATTGAATACACCCATAATTCTGAGCTTCATGTTCTTCTTCTTCCTCTCCCAGGAGACATGTCAGAGCCAGGGGCATCCCAATCGGATTAAATGGGATGACAGTTTCTCATTCCGAATCTGTAAACTCATAATTTCGATCAAATCACACATCGCAGTATACTAGGCTTTCTAATTCCTTAAGGGGTTTATCTAAAAGATTCGCGATATAACTAGGAAGACGTTTAAAATACCACACATGAGTCACTGGACATGCCAGTTTGATGTATCCCATTTGATATCTTCGTATCCGAGAATCAACAAATTCGACTCCGCATTGTTCACAAAATTTCGGGTCTTCTTTTTCATCTCCGATCACTCGATAATTTCCACAAGCACAAATTCCACTTTTTATAGGTCCAGAAATTCTTTCACAAAACAATCCATCTTTTTCCGGTTTATTGGTTTTGTAATGAAAAGTATAGGGTTTTGTCACCTCTCCAACTATCTCTCCATTAGGTAGTATTTTGTTAGCCCAAGCACTTATTTGTTGAGGAGAAACTGATCCAATTCGAAGTTGTTGATGTTTATACCTGTCGATCATATTATAGAATATAAATTCTGATTCATTCCGATCAAGCTTCCTTCCTATGAATCTGGAAGTTCTTCTCAGATACAAGGAAATGATTCAGTTCCAGAGCCAAAGATCGTAGTTCTCGAACGAGTAATCGAAAAGATTCTGGAGCATCCTCGGGGTTAGGTATTGTTCCTCCAATGATCGTAGTACCAAGTACTTCCTGACGAGCTCTAATATGATCAGATTTATAAGTAAGCATCTCTTGTGAAATATGAGCAACACCAAATCCCTCTAGAGCCCAAACTTCCATTTCTCCTACTCGTTGTCCCCCTTGCCTGGCCCTTCCTCTAAGGGGTTGTTGTGTAACAAGTGCATAATGTCCACTGGAGCGTCCGTGGATTTTATCATCAACTTGATGAATTAATTTCAGGATATAGGACTTTCCTATTATAACAGGTTGTTCAAAAGGATCTCCTGTTCTTCCATCAAATATTCTGCTTTTTCCCGGATACTCGGGTTCAAATACCCACGGATTTGCTGTTTGCTTACTGGCTTCATATAATTCAGGAAACACTAGTTTTCTCGAAGCCTCTTGCTCATATCTCTCATCGAAGGGTGCTATTCTATAATGTCTGTCCAGCAGGTCCCCCGCTAACCCGAGCGAGCATTCAAATATCTGTCCCACATTCATTCGCGAAGGTACTCCTAATGGGTTGAAGACCATATCCACCGGTGTTCCATCTTGCAAATAAGGCATATCTTGTCTAGGCAAAATTTTTGAAATGATACCTTTATTCCCATGTCTTCCAGCTACTTTATCACCTACTTTGATTTCACGCTTCTGTGAAATATATACACGAATCATTTCTGGATTATAACTGGAACCCACCCCCCTTTCTGGATCCATCTCACATCAATAACTCGACCCTTTCCGCCTATAGGTAATTTTAGACAAGTTTCCTTTGCAGTGGATACCTGAATTCCAAGTATGGCTCGTAATAATCTATCTTCCGGGGCATACGATGATTCTTTTGCTGTCTGAGGCGTTAATTTACCTACTAAAATATCACCTGTTTCTATCCAAGATCCCAACATCACAATTCCATTTCTGTCTAAATTGCGGAGTAAATGGGCTTCTAAATGCGGTATTTCATTAGTGATTCTTTCAGGGCCTTGACTTGTCACATGAGTCTGAATTTCATATTTCCGGATGTGAAAAGAAGTATAAATATCTCCATATACCAGACGTTCACTAATGAGTA
>NW_027519691.1:5000-7500 GCF_043159265.1 Tasmannia lanceolata | reverse complement strand
ATACGGGTCTTTTCCACATAAAAAGGGAATCTTTTGTTACATTTGTTACAATAGAACCAGAAGTGATGTGGATTATTCAAGAATCGAAGTCGATTTGCTTTATAAAAAGAAGATATCAATGAACTTCTATGAAATGGTTTCACAGGATTCAGCCAATTGTCTCGATCGTGGGATATCATTGAGAAATAGGAATCAGTGTTATCAAAGGATTTCCTGCGATTATTTCTAGTATGGAATGAGTCAATCATCCACTTTGGTATCTTATTGAACAAAAATGGTGATATTGTTCCTCCATTGATCAAGAATTTCGATCTTTGGGAAGTATCATGATCATCCAATAAGAAGGGTTTCAATTTATTCAAATGAACGATTTGAACACCTATTGATTCTAACAACTGATTGCAGAGTTGATCATTCGGACCTTTCAATTCATAGATGTGGATCTCGGACCTATGAATGGGGATATTCCCGATACTCGCAAAGAAAAAAGGAAGTAACTTAGACAAAAAGAGAAGTGACTTGGACAAAAAGAGAAGTGACTTGGACAAAAAGAAACGAAGTGACTTAGACAAATCTTGTTTGTCGATAACCTCGGACCAATCAATCGAATATTGATTAATACGTAATCGATCGAAGACTACTTGAAAAGGTGCTTCTGTTCAGAAACGAAATGTTCCAAATGTTCCTGGAAGTTCTTGCTCCCATTGGACCATTTGTATCTATATGCATCAGGATCCCGATTCATGGATCTCTCGGTTCGAGAAATAAGAGGATCGAACCATTTCTTCTGACTCTTTTTCAAATTCGATAAATGTGGGTTGATCGTATATTTGATTATAGTTAGATGATTCAGAGTATCATTTCCTATTTGATCCCTTTGAATTCCATATTCAAAGTTGCGATCGGATCTATTCATTAAAAAGAATCGATTCGATACATTTCTTATGTACCCATAGGTGCTATATTGGATTTGAATCCAATTTCGGATCAATCTATATTGATTGACCGCCTCCATTATGTTGTTGCTAGCAAATACCACTATTTTGGGTTTTGGATCTTCCAAATCATTCCCGCAGGAGATCCGGACCGATTTTTTTCTGATCCTTCGATAAAAAGATTCATTCTCTTCATAAAAAATAGGAGGTAGAACCAATAAAGATTTCTTTTTCGATTCATCCCTGGAGTTGAATACCTCATTCAAGAATTTTTTTTGATCCAATCCGTAGGAATCAATAGAAAAGGCAAATCCCTTATGATACACCAGATCCGGCTCGGTTATTGATAGAGTGAATAGATCCGCCATTTCTTGAAATCTCTCTTCTGATTCAAAATCGTGGTGTAACGTGTATCCCCCTTTGTTCCGGTCATGGAATAGATGAAATAAATCAAAAAATGGATTTTTGTTCAAGAATGAAATCTTATTGGAACTGTCCATATCCGGTTCATCCTTCGGAACCATAGCACATCCCGGATCTAATGAAATAGGATGAATTGAGACGGTATTTTGTAAATACGTAATTATCTTGAATATATCAACCATTTCTTTATTTTCCGATCGCCTGGATCGGACAAAAGAAACATCTTGTTGTTTCTTCAACAATTTCTGATCTCTAGTGGACCTCTCAGTAGGATTCGAACCCAGATTAAGTTCTGACCCTCTGTCAGAGAAAAAAGAACGAATTGATCTTGTAGGATTCCCAAGAAATTCGTCGATTTCTTCTCCGGAAGCAGATGATTATTCATCTGCTTCTCACGTTCCGTGAATAGCCGGGACATTGAGGAATATCCAGAAAGGCATTTCGGGAATCGATCTGATTCTATCTCTGTTCGTTCCGTTTGAAGAAAGGAAGGATCCCAAAGAATCGATCTTTCTTTTAGTTGCTGAATCTCTGTTTGATTGATCAATGTGTGATATTCCGAATCCTCATTACTAATGGAATCGAAATGATCTCTGGATTGATCAGAAGATCCTTTCAATTGGCTAGAATCCGTTACTTGAACGAAAATAGATCTTGTGGAATCATATTGAATATTTGACGATACATTCTGTACCTTGCTAAAAAACCGATCCTTGTTTACCAACCACACATTGTCTAACCAAATCAAATTCTCTCTCGATACCTTCCTCAAAAAATCCGATTCGTGCTGATTCTTCCCCCAACTAACGAAGAGATCTTGGCGGAATTGCCACATATGAAATTGAGCACAATTTTGTAAAGAAATACCCCACTTGTTTCTCGAGAAGAGATGGGAAACATGCTCAATATCATTTGATTGAATAGTTGCCTCAGCTCCTTGTTGTTTGAAGAAACCCTCCACTTCAATTGGTCTTTTTTCACGAAAAGCAGACATGAGATAACAAATCAAGTGTTTCACTAAGATTTCGAATAGCTGTCCCGAATTCAAGTTGATTATGTTTCGCTTCTTCCTCGGAGAAAGACGATCAAAGAATTCCCGATCATGGTCCTTGCGGATCGGATCATCCGTATAGGATACAAAA
>NW_027519690.1:0-7500 GCF_043159265.1 Tasmannia lanceolata | reverse complement strand
ACAACCTGTTATAATAGGAAAGTCCTATATCCTGAAATTAATTCATCAAGTTGATGATAAAATCCACGGACGCTCCAGTGGACATTATGCACTTGTTACACAACAACCCCTTAGAGGAAGGGCCAGGCAAGGGGGACAACGAGTAGGAGAAATGGAAGTTTGGGCTCTAGAGGGATTTGGTGTTGCTCATATTTCACAAGAGATGCTTACTTATAAATCTGATCATATTAGAGCTCGTCAGGAAGTACTTGGTACTACGATCATTGGAGGAACAATACCTAACCCCGAGGATGCTCCAGAATCTTTTCGATTACTCGTTCGAGAACTACGATCTTTGGCTCTGGAACTGAATCATTTCCTTGTATCTGAGAAGAACTTCCAGATTCATAGGAAGGAAGCTTGATCGGAATGAATCAGAATTTATATTCTATAATATGATCGACAGGTATAAACATCAACAACTTCGAATTGGATCAGTTTCTCCTCAACAAATAAGTGCTTGGGCTAACAAAATACTACCTAATGGAGAGATAGTTGGAGAGGTGACAAAACCCTATACTTTTCATTACAAAACCAATAAACCGGAAAAAGATGGATTGTTTTGTGAAAGAATTTCTGGACCTATAAAAAGTGGAATTTGTGCTTGTGGAAATTATCGAGTGATCGGAGATGAAAAAGAAGACCCGAAATTTTGTGAACAATGCGGAGTCGAATTTGTTGATTCTCGGATACGAAGATATCAAATGGGATACATCAAACTGGCATGTCCAGTGACTCATGTGTGGTATTTTAAACGTCTTCCTAGTTATATCGCGAATCTTTTAGATAAACCCCTTAAGGAATTAGAAAGCCTAGTATACTGCGATGTGTGATTTGATCGAAATTATGAGTTTACAGATTCGGAATGAGAAACTGTCATCCCATTTAATCCGATTGGGATGCCCCTGGCTCTGACATGTCTCCTGGGAGAGGAAGAAGAAGAACATGAAGCTCAGAATTATGGGTGTATTCAATACTTCCAAATAAAGGGGGAATTGATCCATGGTCGATTCCGTAACATATAAATAGGAATTGCTAGCTGTACCTCGTGAAAAAAAAAAAAGAATTCTTTCTTGGAATTAGCCACTCCATTTCTTTTAGAAATAAATTCTGTTTTCTGTTCAAGTAAACAAATATGACATGGTTACAGGAATCTATCCATCGCATATATGCTTCAAGGGACATCATAGCATAACCGTCGAGGTGAAGTAGGGACCTAAAAGATCGAATGGAACGATACATAGACAAGTAAATCCCTTATGAGTTCCAAGGTATTCCTTTAAGGGGATTCATCATTCGAGGGGACGTAGGCTACTCAACAATTTCACATTTTATTTATGTCGTAATTGAATAATGAATAAGTAATTCCGAAAATAAAATATAAAGTAAAAATGAATCAATGAAATATAGGTTGGTTCTCACTGGGAACTTGAGTAAGGAGTAGATTTTTATGGGGGTTTCTAGAACAAAATTTGAAAGTGAGACCCCCTTTATTTATTATTTATTTGGTGTAACTACTTGAGCCGGATGAGAGGAAACCTTCATGTCCGGTTTTTAAGGGGGGGATCCTATAGGAACCTATCCCAATTTTTCTTTTGCTAGGCCCATAGTTAAAAAACCGACTTTCTTACGATTACGAGGTTCATTCGAATATGAAATACAATCCCGGAAATATAGCATCCCACTTTTTTTTACTACCCAAGGCTTCGATACATTTCGAAATCGAGAAATCTCTACTGGAGCAAGTGCTATCAGAGAACAATTAGCCGATCCAGATTTGCGAATTATTACAGATCATTCATTGGTGGAATGGAAGGAATTAGGGGAAGAAAGGTACACTGGGAATGAATGGGAAGATAGAAAAGTTGGAAGAAGAAAGGATTTTTTGGTTAGACGCATGGAATTAGCTAAGCATTTTGTTCGAACAAATGTAGAACCAGAACGGATGGTTTTGTGCCTATTACCAGTTCTTCCTCCGGAGTTGAGACCAATCATTCAGATAGATGGGGGTAAACCAATGAGTTCGGATATTAATGAACTCTATCGAAGAGTTATCTATCGGAACAATACTCTTACCGATCCATTAACAACAAGTAGATCTACGCCAGGGGAATCAGTAATGTGTCAGGAGAAATTGGTACAAGAAGCCGTAGATACACTTCTTGATAATGGGATCCGCGGGCAACCAATGAGGGATGGTCATAATAAAGTTTACAAGTCGTTTTCAGATGTAATTGAAGGCAAAGAGGGAAGATTTCGTGAGACTCTACTTGGTAAACGGGTCGATTATTCGGGGCGTTCCGTCATTGTCGTGGGCCCTTCGCTTTCATTACATCGATGTGGATTACCTCGAGAAATAGCAATAGAACTTTTCCAGACATTTGTAATTCGTGGTCTAATCAGACAACATATTGCTTCCAACATAGGGATTGCAAAAAGTAAAATTCGGGAAAAAGAACCAATTGTATGGGAAATACTTCAAGAAGTTATGCAAGGGCACCCCATATTGCTGAATAGAGCACCCACCCTGCATAGATTAGGCATACAGGCGTTCCAACCTATTTTAGCGGAGGAACGTGCTATTTGTTTACATCCATTAGTTCGTAAGGGATTCAATGCAGACTTTGATGGGGATCAAATGGCTGTTCATGTACCTTTATCTTTGGAAGCTCAAGCAGAGGCTCGTTTACTTATGTTTTCTCATATGAATCTCTTGTCTCCAGCTATTGGGGATCCCATTTCCATACCAACCCAAGATATGCTTATTGGACTCTATGTATTAACCATCGGAAATCGTCGAGGTATTTGTGCAAATAGGTATAATCCATGGAATCACAGAAACTATCAAAATGAAACAGTTTACGAGTATAATAATAACTATAAGTATACGAAAGAAAAAGAACCCTATTTTTGTAGTTCCTATGATGCACTTGGAGCTTACCGGCAGAAACGAATCAATTTAGATAGTCCTTTGTGGCTCCGGTGGCGACTAGATCAACGTTTCATTGCCCCAAGAGAAGTGCCCATCGAAGTTCAATATGAATCTTTGGGTACCTATCATGAGATTTATGGGCACTATCTACTAGTAAGAAGTGTCAAAAAAGAAATCCTTTGTATATACATTCGAACCACCATTGGTCATATTTCTTTTTATCGAGAAATAGAAGAAGCCATACAGGGGTTTTGCCGAGCCTACTCATAAGGTACCTAAGCTAAGTAATTATGTGATACGATACCTTGTGAATTCGGGTCTCTACGGTTCAACCGGTATCCTAATTCCTGAATTGATACGTGAATCAAGATAGAGGAAAGGAAGTCTTCGAATCACTGACTCAAACCTATTGTCGAATCCTACTCAACAGAATATGGAGGTACTTATGGCGGAACGGGCCGATCTGGTCTTTCACAATAAAGTGATAGATGGAACTGCCATGAAACGACTTATTAGTCGATTAATAGATCACTTCGGAATGGCATATACATCACACATACTGGATCAAGTAAAGACTATGGGTTTCCAGCAAGCCACTGCTACATCCATTTCATTAGGAATTGATGATCTTTTAACAATACCTTCTAAGGGATGGCTAGTCCAAGATGCTGAACAACAAAGTTTGATTTTGGAAAAGCACCATCATTATGGGAATGTACACGCGGTAGAAAAATTACGTCAATCCATTGAGATATGGTATGCTACAAGTGAATATTTGAGACAAGAAATGCATCCTAATTTTAGGATGACGGATCCTTCTAATCCAGTCCATATAATGTCCTTTTCGGGAGCTCGGGGAAATGCATCTCAGGTACACCAATTAGTCGGTATGAGAGGATTAATGTCGGATCCCCAAGGACAAATGATTGATTTACCCATTCAAAGCAATTTACGCGAAGGACTTTCTTTAACGGAATATCTCATTTCTTGCTACGGAGCTCGCAAAGGAGTTGTGGATACTGCTGTACGAACATCAGATGCTGGATACCTCACGCGTCGACTTGTTGAAGTAGTTCAACACATTGTTGTACGTAGAACAGATTGTGGCACTATCCGAGGTATTTCCGTGAGTCCTCGAAATGGGATGACGGAAAAAATGTTGATCCAAACACTAATTGGTCGTGTATTAGCAGACGATATATATATGGGTCTACGATGCATTGCCGCTCGAAATCAAGATATTGGGGTTGGGCTTGTCAATCGATTCATAACCTTTCGAGCACAATCAATATATATTCGAACCCCCTTTATTTGCAGGAGTACATCTTGGATCTGTCGATTATGTTATGGTCGGAGTCCCACTCATGGTGACCTGGTCGAATTGGGAGAAGCAGTAGGTATCATTGCGGGTCAATCAATTGGGGAACCAGGGACTCAACTAACATTAAGAACTTTTCATACCGGTGGAGTATTCACAGGTGGTACTGCAGAACATGTACGAGCCCCCTCTAATGGAAAAATAAAATTCAATGAGGATTTGGTTCATCCCACACGTACACGTCATGGGCATCCTGCTTTTCTATGTTATATAGACCTGTATGTCACTATTGAGAGTCAGGATATTCTACATAATGTGAATATTCCACCAAAAAGTTTTCTTTTAGTTCAAAATGATCAATATGTAGAATCAGAACAAGTGATTGCCGAGATTCGCGCTGGAACATCCACTTTCAATTTTAAAGAGAGAGTTCGAAAACATATTTATTCTGACTCAGAGGGAGAAATGCACTGGAGTACCGATGTGTACCATGCACCTGAATATACATATGGTAATGTTCATCTCTTACCTAAAACAAGTCATTTATGGATATTATCGGGGGGTCCGTGCAGATCTAGTATAGTGCCTTTTTCGCTCCACAAGGATCAAGATCAAATGAACATTCATTCTCTTTCTGTCGAACAGAGAGAGAGTTCTGACCTCTCAGTGACTAATGATCGAGTGAGACACAAATTGTTTAGTTCAGATCCTTCCGGTAAAAAAGAGGGAAAGATTCTTGATTATTCAGGACCTGCTCGAATCATATCCAATGGTCGTTGGAATTTCATATATCCTGCCATTCTCCACGAGAATTCTGATTTATTGGCGAAAAGGCGAAGAAATAGATTCATCATCCCATTCCAATATGATCAAGAACGAGAGAAAGAACTAATGCCTCGTTCTGGTATCTCGATTGAAATACCCATAAATGGTATTTTACGTAGAAATAGTATTCTTGCTTATTTCGACGATCCCCGATACAGAAGAAGCAGTTCAGGAATTACTAAGTATGGGACTGTAGAAGTGGATTCAATCGTCAAAAAAGAGGATTTGATTGAGTATCGAGGAGCAAAGGAATTTAGTCCGAAATACCAAATGAAAGTAGATCGCTTTTTTTTCATTCCCGAAGAAGTGCATATCTTACCTGGCTCTTCGTCCATAATGGTACAGAACAATAGTATCATTGGAGTCGATACACGAATCACTTTAAATACAAGAAGCCGCGTAGGTGGATTAGTCCGAGTGGAGAGAAAAAAAAAAAGGATTGAACTGAAAATCTTTTCTGGAGATATCCATTTTCCTGGAGAGACAGATAAGATCTCCCGGCACAGCGGCATCTTGATACCACCAGGAACGGGAAAAAAAAATTCTAAGGAATCAAAAAAATTACAAAATTGGATCTATGTCCAACGGATCACACCTACCAAGAAAAAGTATTTTGTTTCGGTTCGATCCGTAGTCACATATGAAATAGCTGATGGTATCAATTTAGCAACGCTTTTTCCCCAGGATCTGTTGCAAGAAAGGGATAATGTGAAATTCCGAGTTGAAAATTATATCCTTTATAGAAATGGCAAACCAATTCGAGGAATTTATTACACAAGTATTCAATTAGTTCGTACTTGTTTAGTATTGAATTGGGACCAAGACCGAAATGGTTCTATAGAAAAGGTTCAGGCTTCCATTGTTGAAGTGAGGGCAAATGATCTGATTCGAGATTTCATAAGAATTGACTTAGTGAAGTCCCCTATTTCGTATATCGGAAAAAGGAATGATATGGCGGGTTCGGGATTGATCCCAGATAATGGATCAGATCACACCAATATCAATCCTTTTTATTCCAAGGCGAGGAGGATTCAATCACTTACCCAACATCAAGGAACTATTCGTACGTTGCTGAATAGAAATAAGGAATGCCAATCTTTTCTAATTTTGTCATTATCCAATTGTTCTCGAATTGGTCCATTCAATGGTTCTAAATCTCACAATGTGACAAAAGAATCAATTCAAATTAAAGAGGATCCCATGATTCCGATTAGGAATTCGTTGGGTCCCTTAGGGACTGTACCTAAAATTGCGAATTTTTATTCACCTTACTATTTAATAACTCATAATCAGATCTTGTTAAATAAATATTTGCTACTTGACAATTTAAAACAGACTTTACAAGTACTTAAATATTATTTAATGGATGAAAATGGGAGAATTTATAATCCCTATCCATGCAGGAACATCATTTTTCATCCATTCGATTTGACTTGGTGCTTTCTCCATCACGATTATTGTGAGAAGACATCCAAAATAATTGTCCTCGGACAGTTTATTTGTGAAAATGTATGTATATCCAAATATGGACCACAGATAAAATCTGGTCAAGTTCTAATTGTTCATGTTGACTCCTTAGTCATAAGATCAGCTAAGCCTCATTTGGCCACCCCAGGGGCAACCGTTCATGGTCATTATGGAGAAATCCTTTACGAAGGGGATACATTAGTTACATTTATATATGAAAAATCGAGATCGGGTGATATAACGCAAGGTCTTCCAAAAGTGGAACAAGTGTTAGAAGTGCGTTCGATTGATTCAATATCGATGAACCTAGAAAAGAGGGTTGAGGGTTGGAACGAACATATAAAAAGAATTCTTGGAATTCCGTGGGAATTCTTGATTGGTGCTGAGCTAACCATAGCGCAAAGTCGTATCTCTTTGGTTAATAAGATCCAAAGGGTTTATCGATCCCAGGGGGTGCAAATCCATAATAGGCATATAGAGATTATTGTACGTCAAATAACATCAAAAGTGTTGGTTTCAGAAGATGGAATGTCTAATGTTTTTTCACCCGGAGAACTAATAGGATTGTTTCGAGCGGAACGAACAGGGCGTGCTTTGGAAGAAGCGATCTGTTACCGAGCCATCTTATTGGGAATTACCAGGGCATCTCTGAATACTCAAAGTTTCATATCCGAAGCAAGTTTTCAAGAAACTGCTCGAGTTTTAGCAAAAGCCGCTCTACGAGGTCGTATTGATTGGTTGAAAGGCCTGAAAGAGAACGTTGTTCTGGGGGGGATGATACCTGTTGGTACCGGATTCAAGGGATTAGTGCACCGTTCAAGGCAAGACAACAACATTCCCTTGGAAATCAAAAAGAAGAATCTATTCGAGGGGGAAATTAGAGATATTTTGTTCCACCACAGAGAATTATTTGGTTCTT
>NW_027519689.1:25000-32500 GCF_043159265.1 Tasmannia lanceolata | reverse complement strand
TCAGTATTTAAATGAATGAAATTTTTTTGTTATTTTCTCTTTTCATCATTTAGGGATCATTTCTATTTACATGCTCTCATGATGAATCATTCATCATTGGTCAGGTCATTGATACGGATAATATCCAAATACCAAATCCGTTCGCTATGTGACCTATGAGAAGTGGAATAGGTTCTTGGAAGATCAAAGAAAGAACTTGTTCTTCTTCCGTAAGGAATTCTTGGAAGAATTCCGAACCTAATCTTTTCAAAAAACGCGTACCTTACTTTTATGTTTACGAGCCAAAGTTCTAGCACACGAAAGTCGAAGTATATACTTTATTCGATACAAAGTCTGTTTTTTTAAGGATCCACTGTGATAATGAAAAAGATTTCTACATATACGCCCAAATCGGTCAATAATATCAGAATCAGATGAATCGGCCCAGGCCGGCTTACTAATGGGATGCCCTGATACGTTACAAAATTTCGCTTTAGCCAATGATCTAATTAGAGGAATTATTGGGACTCTAGTCTCGAATTTCTTAATAGTAGTATCTATTAGAAATAAATTCTCTAGCATTTGACTCTTACTACCGAAGGGTTTAGTTGTACACGCGAAAGATAGCCCAGAAAGTAGAAAGAATAATTGTATAATTGATTTATATGGATACTCTCAGGTTGAGACCACAAGTAAAAATGACATTGCCATAAATTGACAAGGTGATATTTCCATTTCTTCATCAGAAAATGAGTCCCTTTTGAAGCCAGAATCGCTTTTCCTTGATATCTGACATAATGCATGAAAGGATCCTTGAACAACCATAGGGTCTTCTGAAAATCATTACGAAGCACTACTAAAAGATGTTCTATTTTTCCATAAAAATGTGTTCGCTCAAGAAGGGTTCCCGAAGATGTTGATCGTAAATGAGAGGATTGTTTACGGAGAAAAACGAATATGGATTCGCATTCATATACATGAGAATTATATAGGAACAAGAAGAATCTTTGATTCCTTTTTGAAAAAAGGGAAATGGATTTCTTTGGAGTAATGAGACTATTCGAATTACGAGACTCGTAGAGAAAAAATCTCAACAATGCAAAGAGGGAGCATCTTGTATCCAGCAGCGAAGGGTTTGAACCAAGATTTCCAGATGGATGGGGTGGGGTATTAGTATATCTGACACATGATTTAATGTGAAAATTTGTCCTCTAAAAGAGAATATTGAATGAATAGATCGTATATGAGATTTTGCTATTTCTTTTTCTTCTAGGGAAGATACTAATCGTAGTGAGAATGGAATTTCCACAATGACTGCAAAAACCTCTGACATCATTTGAGAATCAAAATATTTGTTGTTCCCAACAAATAGATTTTGTTTAGAATCTTTAACCGAAAGAATCAAATGATTCTGTTGATGCATTCGAGTAATTAAACGTTTCACAATTAGTGAACTGAATTTATTGTCATAACCGAAAATTTCCATGGGTTTGTAAAGAATCGATCCATTTAAACCATGATCATGAGCAAGTGCATAGATATACTCCTGAAAGAGAAGCGGATATAGGAAGCATTGTTGTCGAGATCCGTCTATTTCTAAATATCCTTGTAATTCCTCCATTTGAAATGATACTTGAATCAAAAGCATAGAGATTTCTTGGGTTATCAAATAATACATAGTGCGATACGGTCAAAACAAGGTATCAAGGTATATAGTAATAAAAGAATCGATTAAGAAAAGAATGGATACCCCGGAGACAAGGAAGCCAATCAACAGATCCTCCATTTTTCCATCTAATTTTTTGTTTCGTTATAGTTACAAGAGATGACTGGAAATCCTTTATTTTTGCAAGCCGATCGCTCTTTTGACTTTGGAAAAATTCTCTTTATCAGTATACCGTTCTTCTACACATTCGTTTCCACTCCATAATCGAGAAAGAAAAGAATATTTAATAGTTAGGATTCATTAAAAAAAGGAATCGATAATCTACTCACAGGAGAACCCTTTCCCCCATCAGGCACTAATCTATTTTTAACATCTAATTAGATCGGGTAATCATTCGAATTAAGAACAAAAGCTCGTTACTTTTGGTTTCCCTATAATTGGAGCGATAGAGCCCTATCCATTTATTCACTCGATCCAATGGTGAATTGGTTTGGTCCCGTTCCAAGAATCAAAACAAGATTTTGTACCGATTCGGTAAGGATAAAGTATTATCAACAAAATTCTCCATTGATACGACATGCTATTTTTTCCATTCATTCCCTTTCAGGATCAGTCGTGGTCTTACAAACTATACCAATGGTATGGACGAATCCCTTGCTTCATCCAAATGTGTAAAAGATCATAGCCGCACTTAAAAGCCGAGTACTCTACCGTTGAGTTAGCAACCCGGAAAAATATGGTGTGTAGATACGATCGGAATAAAAATAAAACTCAAACCAAGAGATTGGGATTGGATTGCTCGACCCCGTCAAAACATTGAACTAGTAACAAACAAATCTAAAAGAAAATTTGATGATCAATTATGAACATCAAAATGAACAGATTAGATGAAAATACAACGAATTCCCGGATCAATATAGATGGATGCCAAAATTTATGGATCATCCATATTTTTATCAATATTTTTTTTTTTCATTTTTCATTAAGAAGATACTTCTTGTGTCGCAGCGAATCTGGCGAACTCACCATTTGAGTGAAATTGAAATAAAGTAAAGAAATAAAGAAACAAACTTATGAGGCTGGGATAAATGGATCTATTTATCCACGATCAAATTATATTTGATCGATACAACATTGTCAATATGAATTGAATGTTGGTTGAGAAAACAAATTCAATTAAAGAAAATAAGTACTTGTGTTGGATTGACACTACACAGATCAGAAATGAAGTGTGGATGGGGGAATAAATAAGAAAAAAAAAAAAGTAGGAAAAAAATCTCTAGTTTATTCAATAGAGGTACAATAAACAAGATTGACCCCTTGTTTGTTGGTGGAGTCCCAACGAAAACAATCCGATTGATGGTAATCCCATACCATCATTTTCTAGATCCGATTATTTCATCTATTCACTCGAGATTTTTTTTTCTATCTGTCTCATATCAATAAAAAAAGATTTTTTTTCGTTATCGTTATCTGATATGGGATTATAGAGGAGCAATAGTGAATAGGTATGAATAGAGTAAGAAAAATCGGAGTGGTGGAGAAAGAATTACACAAAGCTCGATAAGATACTGGGCACCCCCCTTTTTTGTTTATTTCATTTATTTCATTTCGTTTGATTAATTCGAAGTTCCTTAAAGACCTCTGCCTTCTTTGAAATATCATGAACAGTTCCTGTAGGTTGAGCGCCTTTTTCAAGGAAATATAGAATAGCAGGAACGTTTGAATAAGTTTGATTCTTTATCGGATCGTAAAAACCCACTTTACGAAGATCTCTTCCTTCTCTTTGGATCGAACATCAATCGCAATGATTCGATAGATGACTCATTGGGATAGATATAGATGAACAATGCCCCCCTAGAAACGTATAGGAGGTTTTCTCCTCATACGGCTCGAGAAAGAATGATTCGAGTTTGAATTTATGCTATGCATATCATATAGTGACAAATGTATCCATAAAATCATCAATTAGACTATAAGTTGAGTCGTTTTTTTTGTTCTTCCTTCCTTTCCTTTCCTGAAAAAAAAAAAGAAATATCATTCGTACTCATAACTCAAGTTGGGCAATTCTCAAAGAGCTTAAAGGGAAATCCTTGGACATTTGTTGAGCCGTCTCTAACCTCTTTTATTTGTCCCGCCTAGAATCTCTTTTTCTTCCTCATTCTGATCTAGTTCCAGTTGTTGAGACAATTGAAAATGGTGTTTCCTTGTTCCGGTATCCTTTATCTTTGCTTTGAATCATTGGGTTTAGACATTACTTCGGTGATCCTTAATCGTTTCAAAATGGTCGCAACATACCTTTTGTATTTCTTTCTATTGAAAGAATCATACGAACGATTGATTCCCCTGTAATACACTTTTGATCAAAATAGTTTTACCAATTCCGGCAATTTTACTTTGTTTTTTTTTATTCGAAACTTGTTGGAATTTGAACCTTTGGATTTCTATATCGAAGATATACTTACGAAGTTGTTCCAACTTATTGATTGGCACTAACCCTAGATCCTTCCCCTTGATAAATGAATCAATACTTTATACTCGAGCTACATCATGTACTATTTACAACCCCCAATTTTGGGGGGTCCTAGTAGAACAGAACAAACTATGTCGAGCCAAGAGCATCTTCATTGATATATAAAATGGTGGATGCAAGAATCCACAGCCGATCATGTCTTTCAAGTCGCACGTTGCTTTCTACCACATCGTTTCAAACGAAGTTTTACCATAACATTCCTCTAATTTTGAACCGGTATGGAATTGATTCAATATGGAATCCGGAATAGTCATTGGCTCAATCGGTACGCTCAATCGGTACACAGCAGTCCATACTTTTATATTTATATATATATAAATTATATATATAAATAGATATTTATATCTATATTTTGATTTTGATATATATTTTGATATCTATATTATAGATATTTTGATATATATATGGATGGATAGGTATTCATCTAGAGAAGGCCCCACAAGCAAAGACAAAGATTCAATCTTACCCATATTCGACCGTATGAATGAAACACATTTCTAAAAAAGACGAATAAACGAATTACTTAACACTTCTTTACATCTACATCTTCAACAGATTGTTCGGGACAATCAATCATGAAGGATCCAACTCTTTCTCGAACAACTAAATTAAAGAAAGGTCTTTAATTAGATTCTCAATACTCAATACCGGAACAAAATAAGTCATTAGCCAAATAAGCTATTCCAATGACTCGGAAAAGTCGCAAATGAATCGATTATAGACTAGGTTCATCAATCTCGCGCTTCTTCAAGTATCTAAGGATTGATAAAGGAATCATGAAAAAAGGTTTCAAGAATTTCCTACTTCGACATCATAATTTCCTACTTCGACATCATTATCATTAATGGAAATAAGTTTTCCTGTAATGACTAAATTTGATCATCATAAGACATAAGAGAAATCCATGTTCCTTTTCCAATTGAATCATTAATGATTTAAAGCAGGTAGATGGATCGAGAAACAAATTCAATTTATTTGTTTTCATGGGGATGGGATGGATGGAAAAAAGCTCTCATGTAAGATAAGATTAAGGTTGTTATTCTTCCATCTGATTGATAAAACCAGAACCGTAGGAGTATGATCTTTCCGTATCCATCAGATACACAGAACAATTGTCAACGGGAGTAATCATAGATATTTAAGGTAAGGTATCAAAGATCTTTTTCACCGCAGCCGAAATACCGGTATCACTGAAATAGAACAAACAATAACAATACATGTAGGCATGGTTCATTTTATACAGATTTTGCTTTACTTTAGGTTTAGTAACCCTTCCATAAATTCTATCAAGTCAAAAGTAAAGTGAATGGAATATATGAATCTTCCTCCCAATCACTACATTGACTTCCAATTATTTATTGTAGCCAGATGCAAAAAAAAAAAAAGCAATTAGGCTCAAAGAAAAAAAATCTGTTCCATATTGCACTTTATTGTTTATTAATGAGATCCGGACGACACAGATATTGAAAAATTGATACCTTCCATTGCCGATTAACTCGAATTCTATGGGGATCATGAATCATACCCCAAGACAATCAAATAATAAAAGATCCTCTTGCGGTATGTTATATTATCTTGTATAGGTACAAAGCAAAATGGGTCCAGATCAATTCGTTGTTCTTAATTTTGATTTTACCCCACCCACACCCAGTCTTAAGAACTTTAATCCCAGTGATGTAATTAGTCCCAAGAACTCCCTCCTGTTTAGGATTCAGGATCCACATAGAATTAGTCATTTTGACTAACATGTTTAGTTTCGAAAAAATAGAGATCTTATCTTTCGCATTTCAACTTAGAATGCATCATGTGAGAATCAAAATATAATAGATGGGCATAAAGTTTCTATAAGTGACTAACTTACCCCAATATGAATATGAGTAGAGCGGGACGGGCATACACTGAACGGCCCATCCATTTTTTTTTTAATTCAACTTTGATCTATGTTCCCATCCTACCTAATATCAAAAAGGTAAAAGATGTTTATTTCCATCCGCAATTTATACTCGATTCTTTTTCTTACAATTGGAAATCGAAAGGAATCTATGATTCATAGAAGAATCATTAGAACTCAGAAAGAAAAATTGGATCATATTGTATCCAACCTTATACCTTATACTCTTAAACAGAAGATTGTTAAAGAGAACAATCTTTGTTTTGATAGAAGCGGTCTGGGACGGAAGGATTCGAACCTCCGAGTAACGGGACCAAAACCCGCTGCCTTACCACTTGGCCACGCCCCATTTAGATTTCAATTCGACACTAATAAACACTAATATTGTTATTGGTTATTCGTCAATTCCAGCCCAAATATCTATGGAATAGGTTGTTGCTAGGATTCTATACGTGTAAATGTAGAATGAAAATGAATTCATTGATCATTCCATATAAGTCAATTAAGATATTGTATGAAAGTATGATTCCTTCTATTCTCATTTGAGAATTGAAGGATTTTTGATTGGGGGAAGTTCAAAGAAAAAGAAAGAAGGATTTTTTGTCTTCTCTTCTTTCTTAATTTTTCCCTTATATCAATAACTCAATAAAAATGAAATTATCTCCAAGAACGAAATATTTCTTATGCTTAATATCTTTAGTTTGATCTGTATCTGTCTTAATTCTGCCCTTCATTCGAGTAGCTTTTTCTTCGCCAAATTGCCCGAAGCTTATGCTTTTTTCAATCCAATCGTAGATTTTATGCCAGTCATACCTGTGCTCTTTTTTCTCTTAGCCCTTGTTTGGCAAGCTGCTGTAAGTTTTCGATGAGATCTTTAATACTGTCCTAGAAACATTCATATTCATGATTTATTCGATAAAATAAATTCAACTCTAACATAACAATTGATAAGATCAGATAAGTCTTACATTATGAACCCTCGATTCAAAGATTGAAATTCTTTTGCTTTTTGATAGCCGCGATGAATCTGGATCACCTAATTTCCGCATTATGCCCTTCCAGTTCCAGGGGTCAAAGACCCCATTATGGTACCCCATAATACCTAATTGGGGTATGACAAGATAATTTTGGTAACAAAGGAATTCCTGCAAATTCCTTTCTTTTCTAGAAACCACTTTTTCATTTCTTTTCTTGGTGTCAAGGATATGTGGTACAAAAATAGAGAATCTATTCCCTTATTTCCTTTGCAAAAAACAAAAAAAAAATGATCTTGGAGATTGTGCAATGCTTACTCTCAAACTCTTCGTTTACACAGTAGTGATATTCTTTGTTTCTCTCTTCATCTTCGGATTCCTATCTAATGATCCAGGACGTAATCCTGGACGTGAGGAATAAAAAAATCAGAGATTTTTCATTATTTCCTTGCTTGAT
>NW_027519689.1:7500-20000 GCF_043159265.1 Tasmannia lanceolata | reverse complement strand
TAATGGTCCCACATTATTGGTTGATAGAGAATCAAAGTCGATTTACCAATGAGTCACGAAATGCTATGGTTCTTACATATGATTTCTGAATTTATTCAGAAGTAATTCGTTGAGATCGTGCACCTTTCTTTCCTAGTTATAACTTTCCTATTTATAAATAAATAAGTAAATAAGTGCAGCTGGTTGGATCCAGCCTATTCTTGAAATACACAACTCGCACACACTCCCTTTCCAAAAAAGATCAATACACCAAGCACTACACTTAGATTTATTGGATTTGTTGCTAAAATATCGGTATTAAGCCCGAAACTCCCGGCGTATGACCAGTGACCCAAGGAAACGAAAGAATCGGTTACATTTTTCATATGCTCTCCTCTTATAGATAGGACTAACAAAATTAATTGAACAGAGTTTTCTTTATTGTATAATTTCGCCCCACTTTTGATTGATTTCTTTTTATTTATTTACTTATTTATAAATATGAATTTATTTATAAAATAGATTCATTTCATTTTGAAATTTCATTTATTCTTTATTATTATTTCAATTGAAGTTCCCAATCCAATAAAATACTTATTAATATGAGGTCCCGGGTCTCATGCCAATTGCGAAATACCTCGTTTGTTACAACGCTTCCTAAAAGTGAAAAAAAAAAAAGGGTTCCATTAAGGATGGAAAGGAAGAAAGCGAGTGGATCTACTAATTCCTCATCCTCAAATCAGCCTTTTCCCTGGGGTGGGGTATTGTCTCAACGAATAAGTGGTTGTAGGAGTAAAGTGTTGATATAATTCGAAGAAGCAAGCGGCAAGTTCACGGCAATCAAATAAGAAAAAAATAAGTACGTATTTTTCACATTTATAGGATTAAACAAAAGGATTCGCAAATAAAAGCGCTAATGCCACGACCAGTCCGTAAATTGTTAAAGCTTCCATAAAAGCCAGACTAAGCAATAAAGTACCTCGTATTTTACCCTCTGCTTCTGGTTGTCTCGCAATACCTTCTACAGCTTGGCCCGCAGCAGTACCTTGACCAACTCCAGGTCCAATTGAAGCAAGCCCTACGGCCAATCCAGCAGCAATAACGGAAGCGGCAGAAATCAGTGGATTCATGGTAAGCTCCTCGCACCAAAATAAAGAAATGGTTAATGATACAATCACTGAATTATGACTTATTATTCCATCACTAAGATCCATCGGGTCGAAGTAACTAAGAACTCCAAATTGAAGTGATGATATTACTGAATCATCATAACTGCTTCAATATCTCGTTTTTAGTTCCTATCCATGGAGTCTTTGTAAAGTCATACGATTCTAGTTCTTCCATTTCTTTGTTCCGAACCACTCTTTCAATTCTTCGCTCTTTCTCTTCTATATCCTTAACTTCATCTGTTTATTCATTCAATCCACAGCCAAAGATGAAACGGAAGTCCTTCCGTTGGAATCCATCTAACTTCAGTGGGATGGGAAATAATATATATGGATAGTCCATATATAACTCGTGAATATCTAATATCACATATACATATGTTTCTTCCATAACGTAAACCATTCGTATCTTATATTGAATTGGATTATAGAATCATTCTTCGAAACATACACAGGGATTGAATTATAGCCATTACATATACCCAGCTCAACCTCCCTAACCTACCTTTTTCTGAATCTTATTTGTTTGTAAACTTTTCTCTTCCTTTTCTTTATCATTATTGCGCATTGATATAAACGGATGGATTCATCAGCCCGAACCATTCCATATCCATATCAAGATTTGATTGATCCAATTGCAGACAATTTTTGTCAACCATTGAATTGATAGAACATAGTTTTTTTGTTTAGGCATACGTCGGAAACAGATAACATAACAATTCTTTCTTATTCAAATTATGAATCGTAATACCGTAATCGTAATTGACTGATATAAATAGAATATCAATTGGAGAGGTATGACGTAAATGGACCAAACGGGAATCTTAGGAAAAAAGATCTTTTCGATCTCTTTCCTTTTTTTTTTTTTAATTCCCTAATATCGTACATCTTTATTGACCCTACTCTAAATCGTATCTACCATATTTGTAGATATCCATCATGTTCCCCAAGTAGATTATCTTGAGCCACCCATGAGTTGGGATAGTCTTGTTTTTTTTTTCAAAAAAAAAAAAACAAGACTATTTTGGAAGCTAGTCAATGATGACCCTCCATGGATTCACCTATATAAGCCGCGGCTAAAGTCGCAAAAATAAGAGCTTGAATCCCGCTTGTGAATAATCCAAGAAACATGACAGGTATAGGAACCACTAAAGGTACTAAAGAAACAAGAACAACAACTACTAATTCATCAGCCAATATATTCCCGAAAAGTCGAAAACTAAGTGATAAAGGTTTTGTGAAATCTTCTAGGATGTTAATTGGTAAAAGTATTGGAGTTGGTTGAATGTATTTACCGAAATAGCCCAATCCCTTTTTAGTAAGACCCGCATAGAAATATGCCACTGACGTGGGTAAAGCTAAAGCAACAGTAGTATTTATATCATTCGTGGGTGCAGCTAACTCCCCATGAGGTAACTGTATGATTTTCCGAGGTAAAAGAGCACCTGACCAGTTAGAAACAAAAATAAATAGGAACATAGTTCCAATAAAAGGAACCCAAGGACCATAATCTTCTCCAATCTGAGTTTTGCTCAAGTCTCGAATGAATTCAAGTACATATTCGAAGAAATTCTGACTGTTAGTTGGAATGGTTTGTGGGTTCCGAACAGCTATAGTGGCTGAACCTAATAAGATAGCAATTACGACCCAAGAAGTGATAAGTACTTGGGCATGGACTTGGAAACCCCCTATTTGCCAATAGAAATGTTGGCCTACTTCCACACCGGATAGATCGTATAACCCTTTGAGTGTGTTGATGGAACATGGTAGAACATTCATATTGCCCTCTGACAGAAATAGAACTTAAAAAAGAATTATTTTGATTCAACCCTCTCTTTCTCGACTCGACTACTTTAAATCGTATATTTAGGATACCAAGTAATCACATAATATCCCCAGTGATTTTGATCTCTTTTTTGAGATTCAGAAATAGTAACCGATTAAATCAATCTATGGGGTTCAAAAAGTCATTGGCTTATCTTATTATTAATCAACGATTTCTTATATAGCTAGAACGACCCTCACAAATTGCGGATACTAATTTGTTAAGAATCAATCGGATTGACGCTATAGCGTCATCGTTGGCTGGAATAGAAATATCTGCGAGATCCGGGTTACAATTTGTATCGATTAAGCAAATCGTCGGAATCCCTAAAGTGAGACATTCTCGAAGAGCCGTATATTCTTCTTGCTGATCAACGATGATTACAATATCGGGTAAGCCCGTCATATATTTGATCCCACCCAAATAGTTTGCAGGTGAGATAATTGTCTCTTCAACATTGCTGCATCTCTTTTCGGTAGACGGTTGAGTTTCCCCGCCTTTTGTTCCGCTTTCAAATCCCTAAACTTATGAAGTCTCGTTTCTGTAGTGGACCAATTCGTTGACATACCACCGAGCCATTTTTTATTAACATAATGACACCGAGCCTTTATTGCAGCTGATGCTACTGAATCAGCTGCTTTATTTTTGGTACCAACTATTAAGAAGTGTTTTCCCCTACTTGCTGCATCAAAAACTAAATCACAGGCTTCTGACAAAAAACGAGCAGTTCTAGTAAGATTTGTAATATGAATACCTTTACGCTTTGCAGAGATGTAAGGTGCCATTCTAGGATTCCATTTCCTAGTACCATGACCAAAATGAACTCCTGCTTCCATCATCTCTTCTAAATTAATGTTCCAATATCTTCTTGTCATTTTTCCCCACACTTTCTCTTTTTTTTTTTTTTAAGAGACGAGGTACCCTGAAATAAATAATTGTTCCGACGGAACCTTCTCCCGGAGATTGACCCTTGATACATGGTCCAAGTGATTAATTCCTTTCTATTCGTTATTATCTTTATTACCCAATAAAAAGACCGGACCATACCATATAATTAAAGTTAAAAGAAAAGAATCAATTTGCTCTTAGGAATCATGAAATCCCGTAAATTATTGTTCTGGTGTATTATGGAAATTATTTGGGATGTAAGAACCAAATAATTCTCTGTGGTGGAACAAAATATCTCTAATTTCCCCCTCGAATAGATTCTTCTTTTTGATTTCCAAGGGAATGTTGTTGTCTTGCCTTGAACGGTGCACTAATCCCTTGAATCCGGTACCAACAGGTATCATCCCCCCCAGAACAACGTTCTCTTTCAGGCCTTTCAACCAATCAATACGACCTCGTAGAGCGGCTTTTGCTAAAACTCGAGCAGTTTCTTGAAAACTTGCTTCGGATATGAAACTTTGAGTATTCAGAGATGCCCTGGTAATTCCCAATAAGATGGCTCGGTAACAGATCGCTTCTTCCAAAGCACGCCCTGTTCGTTCCGCTCGAAACAATCCTATTAGTTCTCCGGGTGAAAAAACATTAGACATTCCATCTTCTGAAACCAACACTTTTGATGTTATTTGACGTACAATAATCTCTATATGCCTATTATGGATTTGCACCCCCTGGGATCGATAAACCCTTTGGATCTTATTAACCAAAGAGATACGACTTTGCGCTATGGTTAGCTCAGCACCAATCAAGAATTCCCACGGAATTCCAAGAATTCTTTTTATATGTTCGTTCCAACCCTCAACCCTCTTTTCTAGGTTCATCGATATTGAATCAATCGAACGCACTTCTAACACTTGTTCCACTTTTGGAAGACCTTGCGTTATATCACCCGATCTCGATTTTTCATATATAAATGTAACTAATGTATCCCCTTCGTAAAGGATTTCTCCATAATGACCATGAACGGTTGCCCCTGGGGTGGCCAAATGAGGCTTAGCTGATCTTATGACTAAGGAGTCAACATGAACAATTAGAACTTGACCAGATTTTATCTGTGGTCCATATTTGGATATACATACATTTTCACAAATAAACTGTCCGAGGACAATTATTTTGGATGTCTTCTCACAATAATCGTGATGGAGAAAGCACCAAGTCAAATCGAATGGATGAAAAATGATGTTCCTGCATGGATAGGGATTATAAATTCTCCCATTTTCATCCATTAAATAATATTTAAGTACTTGTAAAGTCTGTTTTAAATTGTCAAGTAGCAAATATTTATTTAACAAGATCTGATTATGAGTTATTAAATAGTAAGGTGAATAAAAATTCGCAATTTTAGGTACAGTCCCTAAGGGACCCAACGAATTCCTAATCGGAATCATGGGATCCTCTTTAATTTGAATTGATTCTTTTGTCACATTGTGAGATTTAGAACCATTGAATGGACCAATTCGAGAACAATTGGATAATGACAAAATTAGAAAAGATTGGCATTCCTTATTTCTATTCAGCAACGTACGAATAGTTCCTTGATGTTGGGTAAGTGATTGAATCCTCCTCGCCTTGGAATAAAAAGGATTGATATTGGTGTGATCTGATCCATTATCTGGGATCAATCCCGAACCCGCCATATCATTCCTTTTTCCGATATACGAAATAGGGGACTTCACTAAGTCAATTCTTATGAAATCTCGAATCAGATCATTTGCCCTCACTTCAACAATGGAAGCCTGAACCTTTTCTATAGAACCATTTCGGTCTTGGTCCCAATTCAATACTAAACAAGTACGAACTAATTGAATACTTGTGTAATAAATTCCTCGAATTGGTTTGCCATTTCTATAAAGGATATAATTTTCAACTCGGAATTTCACATTATCCCTTTCTTGCAACAGATCCTGGGGAAAAAGCGTTGCTAAATTGATACCATCAGCTATTTCATATGTGACTACGGATCGAACCGAAACAAAATACTTTTTCTTGGTAGGTGTGATCCGTTGGACATAGATCCAATTTTGTAATTTTTTTGATTCCTTAGAATTTTTTTTTCCCGTTCCTGGTGGTATCAAGATGCCGCTGTGCCGGGAGATCTTATCTGTCTCTCCAGGAAAATGGATATCTCCAGAAAAGATTTTCAGTTCAATCCTTTTTTTTTTTCTCTCCACTCGGACTAATCCACCTACGCGGCTTCTTGTATTTAAAGTGATTCGTGTATCGACTCCAATGATACTATTGTTCTGTACCATTATGGACGAAGAGCCAGGTAAGATATGCACTTCTTCGGGAATGAAAAAAAAGCGATCTACTTTCATTTGGTATTTCGGACTAAATTCCTTTGCTCCTCGATACTCAATCAAATCCTCTTTTTTGACGATTGAATCCACTTCTACAGTCCCATACTTAGTAATTCCTGAACTGCTTCTTCTGTATCGGGGATCGTCGAAATAAGCAAGAATACTATTTCTACGTAAAATACCATTTATGGGTATTTCAATCGAGATACCAGAACGAGGCATTAGTTCTTTCTCTCGTTCTTGATCATATTGGAATGGGATGATGAATCTATTTCTTCGCCTTTTCGCCAATAAATCAGAATTCTCGTGGAGAATGGCAGGATATATGAAATTCCAACGACCATTGGATATGATTCGAGCAGGTCCTGAATAATCAAGAATCTTTCCCTCTTTTTTACCGGAAGGATCTGAACTAAACAATTTGTGTCTCACTCGATCATTAGTCACTGAGAGGTCAGA
The DNA here is from genome assembly GCF_043159265.1 of Tasmannia lanceolata. Classification (NCBI taxonomy): domain Eukaryota; kingdom Viridiplantae; phylum Streptophyta; class Magnoliopsida; order Canellales; family Winteraceae; genus Tasmannia; species Tasmannia lanceolata. Next base: position 13,326 of record NW_027519689.1, on the reverse strand, counting down.
ACTCTCTCTCTGTTCGACAGAAAGAGAATGAATGTTCATTTGATCTTGATCCTTGTGGAGCGAAAAAGGCACTATACTAGATCTGCACGGACCCCCCGATAATATCCATAAATGACTTGTTTTAGGTAAGAGATGAACATTACCATATGTATATTCAGGTGCATGGTACACATCGGTACTCCAGTGCATTTCTCCCTCTGAGTCAGAATAAATATGTTTTCGAACTCTCTCTTTAAAATTGAAAGTGGATGTTCCAGCGCGAATCTCGGCAATCACTTGTTCTGATTCTACATATTGATCATTTTGAACTAAAAGAAAACTTTTTGGTGGAATATTCACATTATGTAGAATATCCTGACTCTCAATAGTGACATACAGGTCTATATAACATAGAAAAGCAGGATGCCCATGACGTGTACGTGTGGGATGAACCAAATCCTCATTGAATTTTATTTTTCCATTAGAGGGGGCTCGTACATGTTCTGCAGTACCACCTGTGAATACTCCACCGGTATGAAAAGTTCTTAATGTTAGTTGAGTCCCTGGTTCCCCAATTGATTGACCCGCAATGATACCTACTGCTTCTCCCAATTCGACCAGGTCACCATGAGTGGGACTCCGACCATAACATAATCGACAGATCCAAGATGTACTCCTGCAAATAAAGGGGGTTCGAATATATATTGATTGTGCTCGAAAGGTTATGAATCGATTGACAAGCCCAACCCCAATATCTTGATTTCGAGCGGCAATGCATCGTAGACCCATATATATATCGTCTGCTAATACACGACCAATTAGTGTTTGGATCAACATTTTTTCCGTCATCCCATTTCGAGGACTCACGGAAATACCTCGGATAGTGCCACAATCTGTTCTACGTACAACAATGTGTTGAACTACTTCAACAAGTCGACGCGTGAGGTATCCAGCATCTGATGTTCGTACAGCAGTATCCACAACTCCTTTGCGAGCTCCGTAGCAAGAAATGAGATATTCCGTTAAAGAAAGTCCTTCGCGTAAATTGCTTTGAATGGGTAAATCAATCATTTGTCCTTGGGGATCCGACATTAATCCTCTCATACCGACTAATTGGTGTACCTGAGATGCATTTCCCCGAGCTCCCGAAAAGGACATTATATGGACTGGATTAGAAGGATCCGTCATCCTAAAATTAGGATGCATTTCTTGTCTCAAATATTCACTTGTAGCATACCATATCTCAATGGATTGACGTAATTTTTCTACCGCGTGTACATTCCCATAATGATGGTGCTTTTCCAAAATCAAACTTTGTTGTTCAGCATCTTGGACTAGCCATCCCTTAGAAGGTATTGTTAAAAGATCATCAATTCCTAATGAAATGGATGTAGCAGTGGCTTGCTGGAAACCCATAGTCTTTACTTGATCCAGTATGTGTGATGTATATGCCATTCCGAAGTGATCTATTAATCGACTAATAAGTCGTTTCATGGCAGTTCCATCTATCACTTTATTGTGAAAGACCAGATCGGCCCGTTCCGCCATAAGTACCTCCATATTCTGTTGAGTAGGATTCGACAATAGGTTTGAGTCAGTGATTCGAAGACTTCCTTTCCTCTATCTTGATTCACGTATCAATTCAGGAATTAGGATACCGGTTGAACCGTAGAGACCCGAATTCACAAGGTATCGTATCACATAATTACTTAGCTTAGGTACCTTATGAGTAGGCTCGGCAAAACCCCTGTATGGCTTCTTCTATTTCTCGATAAAAAGAAATATGACCAATGGTGGTTCGAATGTATATACAAAGGATTTCTTTTTTGACACTTCTTACTAGTAGATAGTGCCCATAAATCTCATGATAGGTACCCAAAGATTCATATTGAACTTCGATGGGCACTTCTCTTGGGGCAATGAAACGTTGATCTAGTCGCCACCGGAGCCACAAAGGACTATCTAAATTGATTCGTTTCTGCCGGTAAGCTCCAAGTGCATCATAGGAACTACAAAAATAGGGTTCTTTTTCTTTCGTATACTTATAGTTATTATTATACTCGTAAACTGTTTCATTTTGATAGTTTCTGTGATTCCATGGATTATACCTATTTGCACAAATACCTCGACGATTTCCGATGGTTAATACATAGAGTCCAATAAGCATATCTTGGGTTGGTATGGAAATGGGATCCCCAATAGCTGGAGACAAGAGATTCATATGAGAAAACATAAGTAAACGAGCCTCTGCTTGAGCTTCCAAAGATAAAGGTACATGAACAGCCATTTGATCCCCATCAAAGTCTGCATTGAATCCCTTACGAACTAATGGATGTAAACAAATAGCACGTTCCTCCGCTAAAATAGGTTGGAACGCCTGTATGCCTAATCTATGCAGGGTGGGTGCTCTATTCAGCAATATGGGGTGCCCTTGCATAACTTCTTGAAGTATTTCCCATACAATTGGTTCTTTTTCCCGAATTTTACTTTTTGCAATCCCTATGTTGGAAGCAATATGTTGTCTGATTAGACCACGAATTACAAATGTCTGGAAAAGTTCTATTGCTATTTCTCGAGGTAATCCACATCGATGTAATGAAAGCGAAGGGCCCACGACAATGACGGAACGCCCCGAATAATCGACCCGTTTACCAAGTAGAGTCTCACGAAATCTTCCCTCTTTGCCTTCAATTACATCTGAAAACGACTTGTAAACTTTATTATGACCATCCCTCATTGGTTGCCCGCGGATCCCATTATCAAGAAGTGTATCTACGGCTTCTTGTACCAATTTCTCCTGACACATTACTGATTCCCCTGGCGTAGATCTACTTGTTGTTAATGGATCGGTAAGAGTATTGTTCCGATAGATAACTCTTCGATAGAGTTCATTAATATCCGAACTCATTGGTTTACCCCCATCTATCTGAATGATTGGTCTCAACTCCGGAGGAAGAACTGGTAATAGGCACAAAACCATCCGTTCTGGTTCTACATTTGTTCGAACAAAATGCTTAGCTAATTCCATGCGTCTAACCAAAAAATCCTTTCTTCTTCCAACTTTTCTATCTTCCCATTCATTCCCAGTGTACCTTTCTTCCCCTAATTCCTTCCATTCCACCAATGAATGATCTGTAATAATTCGCAAATCTGGATCGGCTAATTGTTCTCTGATAGCACTTGCTCCAGTAGAGATTTCTCGATTTCGAAATGTATCGAAGCCTTGGGTAGTAAAAAAAAGTGGGATGCTATATTTCCGGGATTGTATTTCATATTCGAATGAACCTCGTAATCGTAAGAAAGTCGGTTTTTTAACTATGGGCCTAGCAAAAGAAAAATTGGGATAGGTTCCTATAGGATCCCCCCCTTAAAAACCGGACATGAAGGTTTCCTCTCATCCGGCTCAAGTAGTTACACCAAATAAATAATAAATAAAGGGGGTCTCACTTTCAAATTTTGTTCTAGAAACCCCCATAAAAATCTACTCCTTACTCAAGTTCCCAGTGAGAACCAACCTATATTTCATTGATTCATTTTTACTTTATATTTTATTTTCGGAATTACTTATTCATTATTCAATTACGACATAAATAAAATGTGAAATTGTTGAGTAGCCTACGTCCCCTCGAATGATGAATCCCCTTAAAGGAATACCTTGGAACTCATAAGGGATTTACTTGTCTATGTATCGTTCCATTCGATCTTTTAGGTCCCTACTTCACCTCGACGGTTATGCTATGATGTCCCTTGAAGCATATATGCGATGGATAGATTCCTGTAACCATGTCATATTTGTTTACTTGAACAGAAAACAGAATTTATTTCTAAAAGAAATGGAGTGGCTAATTCCAAGAAAGAATTCTTTTTTTTTTTTCACGAGGTACAGCTAGCAATTCCTATTTATATGTTACGGAATCGACCATGGATCAATTCCCCCTTTATTTGGAAGTATTGAATACACCCATAATTCTGAGCTTCATGTTCTTCTTCTTCCTCTCCCAGGAGACATGTCAGAGCCAGGGGCATCCCAATCGGATTAAATGGGATGACAGTTTCTCATTCCGAATCTGTAAACTCATAATTTCGATCAAATCACACATCGCAGTATACTAGGCTTTCTAATTCCTTAAGGGGTTTATCTAAAAGATTCGCGATATAACTAGGAAGACGTTTAAAATACCACACATGAGTCACTGGACATGCCAGTTTGATGTATCCCATTTGATATCTTCGTATCCGAGAATCAACAAATTCGACTCCGCATTGTTCACAAAATTTCGGGTCTTCTTTTTCATCTCCGATCACTCGATAATTTCCACAAGCACAAATTCCACTTTTTATAGGTCCAGAAATTCTTTCACAAAACAATCCATCTTTTTCCGGTTTATTGGTTTTGTAATGAAAAGTATAGGGTTTTGTCACCTCTCCAACTATCTCTCCATTAGGTAGTATTTTGTTAGCCCAAGCACTTATTTGTTGAGGAGAAACTGATCCAATTCGAAGTTGTTGATGTTTATACCTGTCGATCATATTATAGAATATAAATTCTGATTCATTCCGATCAAGCTTCCTTCCTATGAATCTGGAAGTTCTTCTCAGATACAAGGAAATGATTCAGTTCCAGAGCCAAAGATCGTAGTTCTCGAACGAGTAATCGAAAAGATTCTGGAGCATCCTCGGGGTTAGGTATTGTTCCTCCAATGATCGTAGTACCAAGTACTTCCTGACGAGCTCTAATATGATCAGATTTATAAGTAAGCATCTCTTGTGAAATATGAGCAACACCAAATCCCTCTAGAGCCCAAACTTCCATTTCTCCTACTCGTTGTCCCCCTTGCCTGGCCCTTCCTCTAAGGGGTTGTTGTGTAACAAGTGCATAATGTCCACTGGAGCGTCCGTGGATTTTATCATCAACTTGATGAATTAATTTCAGGATATAGGACTTTCCTATTATAACAGGTTGTTCAAAAGGATCTCCTGTTCTTCCATCAAATATTCTGCTTTTTCCCGGATACTCGGGTTCAAATACCCACGGATTTGCTGTTTGCTTACTGGCTTCATATAATTCAGGAAACACTAGTTTTCTCGAAGCCTCTTGCTCATATCTCTCATCGAAGGGTGCTATTCTATAATGTCTGTCCAGCAGGTCCCCCGCTAACCCGAGCGAGCATTCAAATATCTGTCCCACATTCATTCGCGAAGGTACTCCTAATGGGTTGAAGACCATATCCACCGGTGTTCCATCTTGCAAATAAGGCATATCTTGTCTAGGCAAAATTTTTGAAATGATACCTTTATTCCCATGTCTTCCAGCTACTTTATCACCTACTTTGATTTCACGCTTCTGTGAAATATATACACGAATCATTTCTGGATTATAACTGGAACCCCCCCCTTTCTGGATCCATCTCACATCAATAACTCGACCCTTTCCGCCTATAGGTAATTTTAGACAAGTTTCCTTTGCAGTGGATACCTGAATTCCAAGTATGGCTCGTAATAATCTATCTTCCGGGGCATACGATGATTCTTTTGCTGTCTGAGGCGTTAATTTACCTACTAAAATATCACCTGTTTCTATCCAAGATCCCAACATCACAATTCCATTTCTGTCTAAATTGCGGAGTAAATGGGCTTCTAAATGCGGTATTTCATTAGTGATTCTTTCAGGGCCTTGACTTGTCACATGAGTCTGAATTTCATATTTCCGGATGTGAAAAGAAGTATAAATATCTCCATATACCAGACGTTCACTAATGAGTACCGCGTCTTCAAAATTGTAGCCTTCCCATGGCATATAAGACACTAATACGTTTTTTCCCAAAGCGAGTTCACCACCAACTGTAG
>NW_027519688.1:15000-20000 GCF_043159265.1 Tasmannia lanceolata | reverse complement strand
ATTTGATCGATACAACATTGTCAATATGAATTGAATGTTGGTTGAGAAAACAAATTCAATTAAAGAAAATAAGTACTTGTGTTGGATTGACACTACACAGATCAGAAATGAAGTGTGGATGGGGGAATAAATAAGAAAAAAAAAAAAGTAGGAAAAAAATCTCTAGTTTATTCAATAGAGGTACAATAAACAAGATTGACCCCTTGTTTGTTGGTGGAGTCCCAACGAAAACAATCCGATTGATGGTAATCCCATACCATCATTTTCTAGATCCGATTATTTCATCTATTCACTCGAGATTTTTTTTTCTATCTGTCTCATATCAATAAAAAAAGATTTTTTTTCGTTATCGTTATCTGATATGGGATTATAGAGGAGCAATAGTGAATAGGTATGAATAGAGTAAGAAAAATCGGAGTGGTGGAGAAAGAATTACACAAAGCTCGATAAGATACTGGGCACCCCCCTTTTTTGTTTATTTCATTTATTTCATTTCGTTTGATTAATTCGAAGTTCCTTAAAGACCTCTGCCTTCTTTGAAATATCATGAACAGTTCCTGTAGGTTGAGCGCCTTTTTCAAGGAAATATAGAATAGCAGGAACGTTTGAATAAGTTTGATTCTTTATCGGATCGTAAAAACCCACTTTACGAAGATCTCTTCCTTCTCTTTGGGATCGAACATCAATCGCAATGATTCGATAGATGACTCATTGGGATAGATATAGATGAACAATGCCCCCCCTAGAAACGTATAGGAGGTTTTCTCCTCATACGGCTCGAGAAAGAATGATTCGAGTTTGAATTTATGCTATGCATATCATATAGTGACAAATGTATCCATAAAATCATCAATTAGACTATAAGTTGAGTCGTTTTTTTTGTTCTTCCTTCCTTTCCTTTCCTGAAAAAAAAAAAGAAATATCATTCGTACTCATAACTCAAGTTGGGCAATTCTCAAAGAGCTTAAAGGGAAATCCTTGGACATTTGTTGAGCCGTCTCTAACCTCTTTTATTTGTCCCGCCTAGAATCTCTTTTTCTTCCTCATTCTGATCTAGTTCCAGTTGTTGAGACAATTGAAAATGGTGTTTCCTTGTTCCGGTATCCTTTATCTTTGCTTTGAATCATTGGGTTTAGACATTACTTCGGTGATCCTTAATCGTTTCAAAATGGTCGCAACATACCTTTTGTTATTTCTTTCTATTGAAAGAATCATACGAACGATTGATTCCCCTGTAATACACTTTTGATCAAAATAGTTTTACCAATTCCGGCAAATTTTACTTTGTTTTTTTTTATTCGAAACTTGTTGGAATTTGAACCTTTGGATTTCTATATCGAAGATATACTTACGAAGTTGTTCCAACTTATTGATTGGCACTAACCCTAGATCCTTCCCCTTGATAAATGAATCAATACTTTATACTCGAGCTACATCATGTACTATTTACAACCCCCAATTTTGGGGGGTCCTAGTAGAACAGAACAAACTATGTCGAGCCAAGAGCATCTTCATTGATATATAAAATGGTGGATGCAAGAATCCACAGCCGATCATGTCTTTCAAGTCGCACGTTGCTTTCTACCACATCGTTTCAAACGAAGTTTTACCATAACATTCCTCTAATTTTGAACCGGTATGGAATTGATTCAATATGGAATCCGGAATAGTCATTGGCTCAATCGGTACGCTCAATCGGTACACAGCAGTCCATACTTTTATATTTATATATATATAAATTATATATATAAATAGATATTTATATCTATATTTTGATTTTGATATATATTTTGATATCTATATTATAGATATTTTGATATATATATGGATGGATAGGTATTCATCTAGAGAAGGCCCCACAAGCAAAGACAAAGATTCAATCTTACCCCATATTCGACCGTATGAATGAAACACATTTCTAAAAAAGACGAATAAACGAATTACTTAACACTTCTTTACATCTACATCTTCAACAGATTGTTCGGGACAATCAATCATGAAGGATCCAACTCTTTCTCGAACAACTAAATTAAAGAAAGGTCTTTAATTAGATTCTCAATACTCAATACCGGAACAAAATAAGTCATTAGCCAAATAAGCTATTCCAATGACTCGGAAAAGTCGCAAATGAATCGATTATAGACTAGGTTCATCAATCTCGCGCTTCTTCAAGTATCTAAGGATTGATAAAGGAATCATGAAAAAAGGTTTCAAGAATTTCCTACTTCGACATCATAATTTCCTACTTCGACATCATTATCATTAATGGAAATAAGTTTTCCTGTAATGACTAAATTTGATCATCATAAGACATAAGAGAAATCCATGTTCCTTTTCCAATTGAATCATTAATGATTTAAAGCAGGTAGATGGATCGAGAAACAAATTCAATTTATTTGTTTTCATGGGGATGGGATGGATGGAAAAAAGCTCTCATGTAAGATAAGATTAAGGTTGTTATTCTTCCATCTGATTGATAAAACCAGAACCGTAGGAGTATGATCTTTCCGTATCCATCAGATACACAGAACAATTGTCAACGGGAGTAATCATAGATATTTAAGGTAAGGTATCAAAGATCTTTTTCACCGCAGCCGAAATACCGGTATCACTGAAATAGAACAAACAATAACAATACATGTAGGCATGGTTCATTTTATACAGATTTTGCTTTACTTTAGGTTTAGTAACCCTTCCATAAATTCTATCAAGTCAAAAGTAAAGTGAATGGAATATATGAATCTTCCTCCCAATCACTACATTGACTTCCAATTATTTATTGTAGCCAGATGCAAAAAAAAAAAAAGCAATTAGGCTCAAAGAAAAAAAATCTGTTCCATATTGCACTTTATTGTTTATTAATGAGATCCGGACGACACAGATATTGAAAAATTGATACCTTCCATTGCCGATTAACTCGAATTCTATGGGGATCATGAATCATACCCCAAGACAATCAAATAATAAAAGATCCTCTTGCGGTATGTTATATTATCTTGTATAGGTACAAAGCAAAATGGGTCCAGATCAATTCGTTGTTCTTAATTTTGATTTTACCCCACCCACACCCAGTCTTAAGAACTTTAATCCCAGTGATGTAATTAGTCCCAAGAACTCCCTCCTGTTTAGGATTCAGGATCCACATAGAATTAGTCATTTTGACTAACATGTTTAGTTTCGAAAAAATAGAGATCTTATCTTTCGCATTTCAACTTAGAATGCATCATGTGAGAATCAAAATATAATAGATGGGCATAAAGTTTCTATAAGTGACTAACTTACCCCAATATGAATATGAGTAGAGCGGGACGGGCATACACTGAACGGCCCATCCCATTTTTTTTTTAATTCAACTTTGATCTATGTTCCCATCCTACCTAATATCAAAAAGGTAAAAGATGTTTATTTCCATCCGCAATTTATACTCGATTCTTTTTCTTACAATTGGAAATCGAAAGGAATCTATGATTCATAGAAGAATCATTAGAACTCAGAAAGAAAAATTGGATCATATTGTATCCAACCTTATACCTTATACTCTTAAACAGAAGATTGTTAAAGAGAACAATCTTTGTTTTGATAGAAGCGGTCTGGGACGGAAGGATTCGAACCTCCGAGTAACGGGACCAAAACCCGCTGCCTTACCACTTGGCCACGCCCCATTTAGATTTCAATTCGACACTAATAAACACTAATATTGTTATTGGTTATTCGTCAATTCCAGCCCAAATATCTATGGAATAGGTTGTTGCTAGGATTCTATACGTGTAAATGTAGAATGAAAATGAATTCATTGATCATTCCATATAAGTCAATTAAGATATTGTATGAAAGTATGATTCCTTCTATTCTCATTTGAGAATTGAAGGATTTTTGATTGGGGGAAGTTCAAAGAAAAAGAAAGAAGGATTTTTTGTCTTCTCTTCTTTCTTAATTTTTCCCTTATATCAATAACTCAATAAAAATGAAATTATCTCCAAGAACGAAATATTTCTTATGCTTAATATCTTTAGTTTGATCTGTATCTGTCTTAATTCTGCCCTTCATTCGAGTAGCTTTTTCTTCGCCAAATTGCCCGAAGCTTATGCTTTTTTCAATCCAATCGTAGATTTTATGCCAGTCATACCTGTGCTCTTTTTTCTCTTAGCCCTTGTTTGGCAAGCTGCTGTAAGTTTTCGATGAGATCTTTAATACTGTCCTAGAAACATTCATATTCATGATTTATTCGATAAAATAAATTCAACTCTAACATAACAATTGATAAGATCAGATAAGTCTTACATTATGAACCCTCGATTCAAAGATTGAAATTCTTTTGCTTTTTGATAGCCGCGATGAATCTGGATCACCTAATTTCCGCATTATGCCCTTCCAGTTCCAGGGGTCAAAGACCCCATTATGGTACCCCATAATACCTAATTGGGGTATGACAAGATAATTTTGGTAACAAAGGAATTCCTGCAAATTCCTTTCTTTTCTAGAAACCACTTTTTCATTTCTTTTCTTGGTGTCAAGGATATGTGGTACAAAAATAGAGAATCTATTCCCTTATTTCCTTTGCAAAAAACAAAAAAAAAATGATCTTGGAGATTGTGCAATGCTTACTCTCAAACTCTTCGTTTACACAGTAGTGATATTCTTTGTTTCTCTCTTCATCTTCGGATTCCTATCTAATGATCCAGGACGTAATCCTGGACGTGAGGAATAAAAAAATCAGAGATTTTTCATTATTTCCTTGCTTGATTTCTGCATTTTCCTATGCTTTTCTCTATTCCAGACATTTAACTATGATAAAGGACTTGATATTTTTTCGAATTCGAAAGATAAATCTCAAGTGATCCGAGGGAACGGAGAAAGAGGGATTCGAACCCTCGGTACGAACAGCTCGTACAACGGATTAGCAATCCGTCGCTTTAGTCCACTCAGCCATCTCTCCCAATTACAAAAAGATAATTCATATGCGACGCCTGAAGTAAATATTGATCAAAGTCTTTCTTTAT
>NW_027519688.1:0-10000 GCF_043159265.1 Tasmannia lanceolata | reverse complement strand
CAAGCACTACACTTAGATTTATTGGATTTGTTGCTAAAATATCGGTATTAAGCCCGAAACTCCCGGCGTATGACCAGTGACCCAAGGAAACGAAAGAATCGGTTACATTTTTCATATGCTCTCCTCTTATAGATAGGACTAACAAAATTAATTGAACAGAGTTTTCTTTATTGTATAATTTCGCCCCACTTTTGATTGATTTCTTTTTATTTATTTACTTATTTATAAATATGAATTTATTTATAAAATAGATTCATTTCATTTTGAAATTTCATTTATTCTTTATTATTATTTCAATTGAAGTTCCCAATCCAATAAAATACTTATTAATATGAGGTCCCGGGTCTCATGCCAATTGCGAAATACCTCGTTTGTTACAACGCTTCCTAAAAGTGAAAAAAAAAAAAGGGTTCCATTAAGGATGGAAAGGAAGAAAGCGAGTGGATCTACTAATTCCTCATCCTCAAATCAGCCTTTTCCCTGGGGTGGGGTATTGTCTCAACGAATAAGTGGTTGTAGGAGTAAAGTGTTGATATAATTCGAAGAAGCAAGCGGCAAGTTCACGGCAATCAAATAAGAAAAAAATAAGTACGTATTTTTCACATTTATAGGATTAAACAAAAGGATTCGCAAATAAAAGCGCTAATGCCACGACCAGTCCGTAAATTGTTAAAGCTTCCATAAAAGCCAGACTAAGCAATAAAGTACCTCGTATTTTACCCTCTGCTTCTGGTTGTCTCGCAATACCTTCTACAGCTTGGCCCGCAGCAGTACCTTGACCAACTCCAGGTCCAATTGAAGCAAGCCCTACGGCCAATCCAGCAGCAATAACGGAAGCGGCAGAAATCAGTGGATTCATGGTAAGCTCCTCGCACCAAAATAAAGAAATGGTTAATGATACAATCACTGAATTATGACTTATTATTCCATCACTAAGATCCATCGGGTCGAAGTAACTAAGAACTCCAAATTGAAGTGATGATATTACTGAATCATCATAACTGCTTCAATATCTCGTTTTTAGTTCCTATCCATGGAGTCTTTGTAAAGTCATACGATTCTAGTTCTTCCATTTCTTTGTTCCGAACCACTCTTTCAATTCTTCGCTCTTTCTCTTCTATATCCTTAACTTCATCTGTTTATTCATTCAATCCACAGCCAAAGATGAAACGGAAGTCCTTCCGTTGGAATCCATCTAACTTCAGTGGGATGGGAAATAATATATATGGATAGTCCATATATAACTCGTGAATATCTAATATCACATATACATATGTTTCTTCCATAACGTAAACCATTCGTATCTTATATTGAATTGGATTATAGAATCATTCTTCGAAACATACACAGGGATTGAATTATAGCCATTACATATACCCAGCTCAACCTCCCTAACCTACCTTTTTCTGAATCTTATTTGTTTGTAAACTTTTCTCTTCCTTTTCTTTATCATTATTGCGCATTGATATAAACGGATGGATTCATCAGCCCGAACCATTCCATATCCATATCAAGATTTGATTGATCCAATTGCAGACAATTTTTGTCAACCATTGAATTGATAGAACATAGTTTTTTTGTTTAGGCATACGTCGGAAACAGATAACATAACAATTCTTTCTTATTCAAATTATGAATCGTAATACCGTAATCGTAATTGACTGATATAAATAGAATATCAATTGGAGAGGTATGACGTAAATGGACCAAACGGGAATCTTAGGAAAAAAGATCTTTTCGATCTCTTTCCTTTTTTTTTTTTTAATTCCCTAATATCGTACATCTTTATTGACCCTACTCTAAATCGTATCTACCATATTTGTAGATATCCATCATGTTCCCCAAGTAGATTATCTTGAGCCACCCATGAGTTGGGATAGTCTTGTTTTTTTTTTCAAAAAAAAAAAAACAAGACTATTTTGGAAGCTAGTCAATGATGACCCTCCATGGATTCACCTATATAAGCCGCGGCTAAAGTCGCAAAAATAAGAGCTTGAATCCCGCTTGTGAATAATCCAAGAAACATGACAGGTATAGGAACCACTAAAGGTACTAAAGAAACAAGAACAACAACTACTAATTCATCAGCCAATATATTCCCGAAAAGTCGAAAACTAAGTGATAAAGGTTTTGTGAAATCTTCTAGGATGTTAATTGGTAAAAGTATTGGAGTTGGTTGAATGTATTTACCGAAATAGCCCAATCCCTTTTTAGTAAGACCCGCATAGAAATATGCCACTGACGTGGGTAAAGCTAAAGCAACAGTAGTATTTATATCATTCGTGGGTGCAGCTAACTCCCCATGAGGTAACTGTATGATTTTCCGAGGTAAAAGAGCACCTGACCAGTTAGAAACAAAAATAAATAGGAACATAGTTCCAATAAAAGGAACCCAAGGACCATAATCTTCTCCAATCTGAGTTTTGCTCAAGTCTCGAATGAATTCAAGTACATATTCGAAGAAATTCTGACTGTTAGTTGGAATGGTTTGTGGGTTCCGAACAGCTATAGTGGCTGAACCTAATAAGATAGCAATTACGACCCAAGAAGTGATAAGTACTTGGGCATGGACTTGGAAACCCCCTATTTGCCAATAGAAATGTTGGCCTACTTCCACACCGGATAGATCGTATAACCCTTTGAGTGTGTTGATGGAACATGGTAGAACATTCATATTGCCCTCTGACAGAAATAGAACTTAAAAAAGAATTATTTTGATTCAACCCTCTCTTTCTCGACTCGACTACTTTAAATCGTATATTTAGGATACCAAGTAATCACATAATATCCCCAGTGATTTTGATCTCTTTTTTGAGATTCAGAAATAGTAACCGATTAAATCAATCTATGGGGTTCAAAAAGTCATTGGCTTATCTTATTATTAATCAACGATTTCTTATATAGCTAGAACGACCCTCACAAATTGCGGATACTAATTTGTTAAGAATCAATCGGATTGACGCTATAGCGTCATCGTTGGCTGGAATAGAAATATCTGCGAGATCCGGGTTACAATTTGTATCGATTAAGCAAATCGTCGGAATCCCTAAAGTGAGACATTCTCGAAGAGCCGTATATTCTTCTTGCTGATCAACGATGATTACAATATCGGGTAAGCCCGTCATATATTTGATCCCACCCAAATATGTTTGCAGGTGAGATAATTGTCTCTTCAACATTGCTGCATCTCTTTTCGGTAGACGGTTGAGTTTCCCCGCCTTTTGTTCCGCTTTCAAATCCCTAAACTTATGAAGTCTCGTTTCTGTAGTGGACCAATTCGTTGACATACCACCGAGCCATTTTTTATTAACATAATGACACCGAGCCTTTATTGCAGCTGATGCTACTGAATCAGCTGCTTTATTTTTGGTACCAACTATTAAGAAGTGTTTTCCCCTACTTGCTGCATCAAAAACTAAATCACAGGCTTCTGACAAAAAACGAGCAGTTCTAGTAAGATTTGTAATATGAATACCTTTACGCTTTGCAGAGATGTAAGGTGCCATTCTAGGATTCCATTTCCTAGTACCATGACCAAAATGAACTCCTGCTTCCATCATCTCTTCTAAATTAATGTTCCAATATCTTCTTGTCATTTTTCCCCACACTTTCTCTTTTTTTTTTTTTTAAGAGACGAGGTACCCTGAAATAAATAATTGTTCCGACGGAACCTTCTCCCGGAGATTGACCCTTGATACATGGTCCAAGTGATTAATTCCTTTCTATTCGTTATTATCTTTATTACCCAATAAAAAGACCGGACCATACCATATAATTAAAGTTAAAAGAAAAGAATCAATTTGCTCTTAGGAATCATGAAATCCCGTAAATTATTGTTCTGGTGTATTATGGAAATTATTTGGGATGTAAGAACCAAATAATTCTCTGTGGTGGAACAAAATATCTCTAATTTCCCCCTCGAATAGATTCTTCTTTTTGATTTCCAAGGGAATGTTGTTGTCTTGCCTTGAACGGTGCACTAATCCCTTGAATCCGGTACCAACAGGTATCATCCCCCCCAGAACAACGTTCTCTTTCAGGCCTTTCAACCAATCAATACGACCTCGTAGAGCGGCTTTTGCTAAAACTCGAGCAGTTTCTTGAAAACTTGCTTCGGATATGAAACTTTGAGTATTCAGAGATGCCCTGGTAATTCCCAATAAGATGGCTCGGTAACAGATCGCTTCTTCCAAAGCACGCCCTGTTCGTTCCGCTCGAAACAATCCTATTAGTTCTCCGGGTGAAAAAAACATTAGACATTCCATCTTCTGAAACCAACACTTTTGATGTTATTTGACGTACAATAATCTCTATATGCCTATTATGGATTTGCACCCCCTGGGATCGATAAACCCTTTGGATCTTATTAACCAAAGAGATACGACTTTGCGCTATGGTTAGCTCAGCACCAATCAAGAATTCCCACGGAATTCCAAGAATTCTTTTTATATGTTCGTTCCAACCCTCAACCCTCTTTTCTAGGTTCATCGATATTGAATCAATCGAACGCACTTCTAACACTTGTTCCACTTTTGGAAGACCTTGCGTTATATCACCCGATCTCGATTTTTCATATATAAATGTAACTAATGTATCCCCTTCGTAAAGGATTTCTCCATAATGACCATGAACGGTTGCCCCTGGGGGTGGCCAAATGAGGCTTAGCTGATCTTATGACTAAGGAGTCAACATGAACAATTAGAACTTGACCAGATTTTATCTGTGGTCCATATTTGGATATACATACATTTTCACAAATAAACTGTCCGAGGACAATTATTTTGGATGTCTTCTCACAATAATCGTGATGGAGAAAGCACCAAGTCAAATCGAATGGATGAAAAATGAGTTCCTGCATGGATAGGGATTATAAATTCTCCCATTTTCATCCATTAAATAATATTTAAGTACTTGTAAAGTCTGTTTTAAATTGTCAAGTAGCAAATATTTATTTAACAAGATCTGATTATGAGTTATTAAATAGTAAGGTGAATAAAAATTCGCAATTTTAGGTACAGTCCCTAAGGGACCCAACGAATTCCTAATCGGAATCATGGGATCCTCTTTAATTTGAATTGATTCTTTTGTCACATTGTGAGATTTAGAACCATTGAATGGACCAATTCGAGAACAATTGGATAATGACAAAATTAGAAAAGATTGGCATTCCTTATTTCTATTCAGCAACGTACGAATAGTTCCTTGATGTTGGGTAAGTGATTGAATCCTCCTCGCCTTGGAATAAAAAGGATTGATATTGGTGTGATCTGATCCATTATCTGGGATCAATCCCGAACCCGCCATATCATTCCTTTTTCCGATATACGAAATAGGGGACTTCACTAAGTCAATTCTTATGAAATCTCGAATCAGATCATTTGCCCTCACTTCAACAATGGAAGCCTGAACCTTTTCTATAGAACCATTTCGGTCTTGGTCCCAATTCAATACTAAACAAGTACGAACTAATTGAATACTTGTGTAATAAATTCCTCGAATTGGTTTGCCATTTCTATAAAGGATATAATTTTCAACTCGGAATTTCACATTATCCCTTTCTTGCAACAGATCCTGGGGAAAAAGCGTTGCTAAATTGATACCATCAGCTATTTCATATGTGACTACGGATCGAACCGAAACAAAATACTTTTTCTTGGTAGGTGTGATCCGTTGGACATAGATCCAATTTTGTAATTTTTTTGATTCCTTAGAATTTTTTTTTCCCGTTCCTGGTGGTATCAAGATGCCGCTGTGCCGGGAGATCTTATCTGTCTCTCCAGGAAAATGGATATCTCCAGAAAAGATTTTCAGTTCAATCCTTTTTTTTTTTCTCTCCACTCGGACTAATCCACCTACGCGGCTTCTTGTATTTAAAGTGATTCGTGTATCGACTCCAATGATACTATTGTTCTGTACCATTATGGACGAAGAGCCAGGTAAGATATGCACTTCTTCGGGAATGAAAAAAAAGCGATCTACTTTCATTTGGTATTTCGGACTAAATTCCTTTGCTCCTCGATACTCAATCAAATCCTCTTTTTTGACGATTGAATCCACTTCTACAGTCCCATACTTAGTAATTCCTGAACTGCTTCTTCTGTATCGGGGATCGTCGAAATAAGCAAGAATACTATTTCTACGTAAAATACCATTTATGGGTATTTCAATCGAGATACCAGAACGAGGCATTAGTTCTTTCTCTCGTTCTTGATCATATTGGAATGGGATGATGAATCTATTTCTTCGCCTTTTCGCCAATAAATCAGAATTCTCGTGGAGAATGGCAGGATATATGAAATTCCAACGACCATTGGATATGATTCGAGCAGGTCCTGAATAATCAAGAATCTTTCCCTCTTTTTTACCGGAAGGATCTGAACTAAACAATTTGTGTCTCACTCGATCATTAGTCACTGAGAGGTCAGAACTCTCTCTCTGTTCGACAGAAAGAGAATGAATGTTCATTTGATCTTGATCCTTGTGGAGCGAAAAAGGCACTATACTAGATCTGCACGGACCCCCCGATAATATCCATAAATGACTTGTTTTAGGTAAGAGATGAACATTACCATATGTATATTCAGGTGCATGGTACACATCGGTACTCCAGTGCATTTCTCCCTCTGAGTCAGAATAAATATGTTTTCGAACTCTCTCTTTAAAATTGAAAGTGGATGTTCCAGCGCGAATCTCGGCAATCACTTGTTCTGATTCTACATATTGATCATTTTGAACTAAAAGAAAACTTTTTGGTGGAATATTCACATTATGTAGAATATCCTGACTCTCAATAGTGACATACAGGTCTATATAACATAGAAAAGCAGGATGCCCATGACGTGTACGTGTGGGATGAACCAAATCCTCATTGAATTTTATTTTTCCATTAGAGGGGGCTCGTACATGTTCTGCAGTACCACCTGTGAATACTCCACCGGTATGAAAAGTTCTTAATGTTAGTTGAGTCCCTGGTTCCCCAATTGATTGACCCGCAATGATACCTACTGCTTCTCCCAATTCGACCAGGTCACCATGAGTGGGACTCCGACCATAACATAATCGACAGATCCAAGATGTACTCCTGCAAATAAAGGGGGTTCGAATATATATTGATTGTGCTCGAAAGGTTATGAATCGATTGACAAGCCCAACCCCAATATCTTGATTTCGAGCGGCAATGCATCGTAGACCCATATATATATCGTCTGCTAATACACGACCAATTAGTGTTTGGATCAACATTTTTTCCGTCATCCCATTTCGAGGACTCACGGAAATACCTCGGATAGTGCCACAATCTGTTCTACGTACAACAATGTGTTGAACTACTTCAACAAGTCGACGCGTGAGGTATCCAGCATCTGATGTTCGTACAGCAGTATCCACAACTCCTTTGCGAGCTCCGTAGCAAGAAATGAGATATTCCGTTAAAGAAAGTCCTTCGCGTAAATTGCTTTGAATGGGTAAATCAATCATTTGTCCTTGGGGATCCGACATTAATCCTCTCATACCGACTAATTGGTGTACCTGAGATGCATTTCCCCGAGCTCCCGAAAAGGACATTATATGGACTGGATTAGAAGGATCCGTCATCCTAAAATTAGGATGCATTTCTTGTCTCAAATATTCACTTGTAGCATACCATATCTCAATGGATTGACGTAATTTTTCTACCGCGTGTACATTCCCATAATGATGGTGCTTTTCCAAAATCAAACTTTGTTGTTCAGCATCTTGGACTAGCCATCCCTTAGAAGGTATTGTTAAAAGATCATCAATTCCTAATGAAATGGATGTAGCAGTGGCTTGCTGGAAACCCATAGTCTTTACTTGATCCAGTATGTGTGATGTATATGCCATTCCGAAGTGATCTATTAATCGACTAATAAGTCGTTTCATGGCAGTTCCATCTATCACTTTATTGTGAAAGACCAGATCGGCCCGTTCCGCCATAAGTACCTCCATATTCTGTTGAGTAGGATTCGACAATAGGTTTGAGTCAGTGATTCGAAGACTTCCTTTCCTCTATCTTGATTCACGTATCAATTCAGGAATTAGGATACCGGTTGAACCGTAGAGACCCGAATTCACAAGGTATCGTATCACATAATTACTTAGCTTAGGTACCTTATGAGTAGGCTCGGCAAAACCCCTGTATGGCTTCTTCTATTTCTCGATAAAAAGAAATATGACCAATGGTGGTTCGAATGTATATACAAAGGATTTCTTTTTTGACACTTCTTACTAGTAGATAGTGCCCATAAATCTCATGATAGGTACCCAAAGATTCATATTGAACTTCGATGGGCACTTCTCTTGGGGCAATGAAACGTTGATCTAGTCGCCACCGGAGCCACAAAGGACTATCTAAATTGATTCGTTTCTGCCGGTAAGCTCCAAGTGCATCATAGGAACTACAAAAATAGGGTTCTTTTTCTTTCGTATACTTATAGTTATTATTATACTCGTAAACTGTTTCATTTTGATAGTTTCTGTGATTCCATGGATTATACCTATTTGCACAAATACCTCGACGATTTCCGATGGTTAATACATAGAGTCCAATAAGCATATCTTGGGTTGGTATGGAAATGGGATCCCCAATAGCTGGAGACAAGAGATTCATATGAGAAAACATAAGTAAACGAGCCTCTGCTTGAGCTTCCAAAGATAAAGGTACATGAACAGCCATTTGATCCCCATCAAAGTCTGCATTGAATCCCTTACGAACTAATGGATGTAAACAAATAGCACGTTCCTCCGCTAAAATAGGTTGGAACGCCTGTATGCCTAATCTATGCAGGGTGGGTGCTCTATTCAGCAATATGGGGTGCCCTTGCATAACTTCTTGAAGTATTTCCCATACAATTGGTTCTTTTTCCCGAATTTTACTTTTTGCAATCCCTATGTTGGAAGCAATATGTTGTCTGATTAGACCACGAATTACAAATGTCTGGAAAAGTTCTATTGCTATTTCTCGAGGTAATCCACATCGATGTAATGAAAGCGAAGGGCCCACGACAATGACGGAACGCCCCGAATAATCGACCCGTTTACCAAGTAGAGTCTCACGAAATCTTCCCTCTTTGCCTTCAATTACATCTGAAAACGACTTGTAAACTTTATTATGACCATCCCTCATTGGTTGCCCGCGGATCCCATTATCAAGAAGTGTATCTACGGCTTCTTGTACCAATTTCTCCTGACACATTACTGATTCCCCTGGCGTAGATCTACTTGTTGTTAATGGATCGGTAAGAGTATTGTTCCGATAGATAACTCTTCGATAGAGTTCATTAATATCCGAACTCATTGGTTTACCCCCATCTATCTGAATGATTGGTCTCAACTCCGGAGGAAGAACTGGTAATAGGCACAAAACCATCCGTTCTGGTTCTACATTTGTTCGAACAAAATGCTTAGCTAATTCCATGCGTCTAACCAAAAAATCCTTTCTTCTTCCAACTTTTCTATCTTCCCATTCATTCCCAGTGTACCTTTCTTCCCCTAATTCCTTCCATTCCACCAATGAATGATCTGTAATAATTCGCAAATCTGGATCGGCTAATTGTTCTCTGATAGCACTTGCTCCAGTAGAGATTTCTCGATTTCGAAATGTATCGAAGCCTTGGGTAGTAAAAAAAAGTGGGATGCTATATTTCCGGGATTGTATTTCATATTCGAATGAACCTCGTAATCGTAAGAAAGTCGGTTTTTTAACTATGGGCCTAGCAAAAGAAAAATTGGGATAGGTTCCTATAGGATCCCCCCCTTAAAAAACCGGACATGAAGGTTTCCTCTCATCCGGCTCAAGTAGTTACACCAAATAAATAATAAATAAAGGGGGTCTCACTTTCAAATTTTGTTCTAGAAACCCCCATAAAAATCTACTCCTTACTCAAGTTCCCAGTGAGAACCAACCTATATTTCATTGATTCATTTTTACTTTATATTTTATTTTCGGAATTACTTATTCATTATTCAATTACGACATAAATAA
>NW_027519687.1:40000-42548 GCF_043159265.1 Tasmannia lanceolata | reverse complement strand
ATTTGACCCCATAAGCGGGACCACCACCCAATAGCATGTTGCCGCCAAAAGCAGAACCCCATATTTCTTCCAGAGAATCTCCTAATTGTTCCAGAGCAACTAGAAAGAGATTCTTTAACCAGAAAGAATTCAGTTCAGATGTAGGATACCTATCCAGAAGTTTTCGCAACTCAATCATGTATGATGGAATCATCAAAGATTTTATCTTTTCTAACTCTGTCTGTAACTCACTAGAGGCTCGGGAAACAAAGAGAAGATGTGTACGAACGAGATATCCAGCAACAAGAAGAAGGAAAAGGATTGAATAGAGGAACTCCCGAGCATTTGGTGATCTCAGATGTGTCCATATCAATGGAACGGGTGACTCATTATTTCGATGAATCATTTCTTCGGACAGAAGAAGATTCTGTAAACACTTACTCGAAATCTCACTTATCAGATTCCATTGTGGAAGAATCGCCACCATTTTTTCTGAGGAATTGGCCATGATATATCCGATCCATGCATAATATCATGAAAAATGGATACAAATTTTTGACTGCTACTTAGTATCGGCAATGGGTCTGAAAAAGTATCTAAAAGGGTGAAATTGAGATATTTGCACCCTGTCGAAGTAAGGAACCATGGCATATATGTTTGGAACAGATTCCATTTTGAGAGATTTGAAAAAGCACTATCTCGTTGAAAGGTTCGATACATCTGCCCTTTCTCAACGCATTTCTTTAGACAAAGACTCCGTTTTTTCCTCTTTCCGGATGGTAAATATTTCTCAGAACATGGAGTGTGAATCAAACCCATGTTTGAATTGAAACTGAGATACTGATGCAAGTTCTTCCCTTCTGAATCAGATAGATTCATATCTGAAAGAGGCTGACAATAAGTTCTTTCAAAATTGACTATTTCTTCCTCTGTTAGAGGTGTTCCAGAAATGTCTGCGATCGAGTAAATAGCTCTACGGACGAATGGATCGGATCGAATTGGAAAATGGAAAGATTTGTACAAGTTATACGTTTCGTCACCACTTTGTGGAAAATCGTTAGGTATGAATATGTCAGATACCTGTGACTCGATTGGTGAAATAGTATCTCTCTCCAAAAAAACATGTTTTTTTTTACCGACGCACAAAGAAAATATTTTGTTGCGAATGAACAAGATATTGAGGAATTGTCGATATGTAAGATCATAATTATTGATACGGGTCTTTTCCACATAAAAAGGGAATCTTTTGTTACATTTGTTACAATAGAACCAGAAGTGATGTGGATTATTCAAGAATCGAAGTCGATTTGCTTTATAAAAAGAAGATATCAATGAACTTCTATGAAATGGTTTCACAGGATTCAGCCAATTGTCTCGATCGTGGGATATCATTGAGAAATAGGAATCAGTGTTATCAAAGGATTTCCTGCGATTATTTCTAGTATGGAATGAGTCAATCATCCACTTTGGTATCTTATTGAACAAAAATGGTGATATTGTTCCTCCATTGATCAAGAATTTCGATCTTTGGGAAGTATCATGATCATCCAATAAGAAGGGTTTCAATTTATTCAAATGAACGATTTGAACACCTATTGATTCTAACAACTGATTGCAGAGTTGATCATTCGGACCTTTCAATTCATAGATGTGGATCTCGGACCTATGAATGGGGATATTCCCGATACTCGCAAAGAAAAAAGGAAGTAACTTAGACAAAAAGAGAAGTGACTTGGACAAAAAGAGAAGTGACTTGGACAAAAAGAAACGAAGTGACTTAGACAAATCTTGTTTGTCGATAACCTCGGACCAATCAATCGAATATTGATTAATACGTAATCGATCGAAGACTACTTGAAAACGGTGCTTCTGTTCAGAAACGAAATGTTCCAAATGTTCCTGGAAGTTCTTGCTCCCATTGGACCATTTGTATCTATATGCATCAGGATCCCGATTCATGGATCTCTCGGTTCGAGAAATAAGAGGATCGAACCATTTCTTCTGACTCTTTTTCAAATTCGATAAATGTGGGTTGATCGTATATTTGATTATAGTTAGATGATTCAGAGTATCATTTCCTATTTGATCCCTTTGAATTCCATATTCAAAGTTGCGATCGGATCTATTCATTAAAAAGAATCGATTCGATACATTTCTTATGTACCCATAGGTGCTATATTGGATTTGAATCCAATTTCGGATCAATCTATATTGATTGACCGCCTCCATTATGTTGTTGCTAGCAAATACCACTATTTTGGGTTTTGGATCTTCCAAATCATTCCCGCAGGAGATCCGGACCGATTTTTTTCTGATCCTTCGATAAAAGATTCATTCTCTTCATAAAAAATAGGAGGTAGAACCAAAAAATAAAGATTTCTTTTTCGATTCATCCCTGGAGTTGAATACCTCATTCAAGAATTTTTTTTGATCCAATCCGTAGGAATCAATAGAAAAGGCAAATCCCTTATGATACACCAGATCCGGCTCGGTTATTGATAGAGTGAATAGATCCGCCATTTCTTGAAATCTCTCTTCTGATTCAAAATCGTGGTGTAACGTGTATCCC
>NW_027519687.1:30000-35000 GCF_043159265.1 Tasmannia lanceolata | reverse complement strand
CATCTTATCCCATTTTAAAATTGGTTTATTCTGCAGCAGCAAATGCTAGTCACAATAAGGGTTTCAACGAAGCTGATTTAGTCATTAGTCAAGCCGAAGTCAATGGGGGTACTATCATTAAAAAGTTAAAACCTCGGGCTCGAGGACGTAGTTATCCGATAAAAAGACCCACCTGTCATATAAATATCGTTTTGAAAGATCAATCTAAAACGAAAACTGAACAAGATTTTCTTTTAGAGAATAAAGGTGTATTTAAGGATACTATAATAGAGAGATACCTAGAGAAAGAGAGAGAGAGATAAACTTCTGCCTCCTTCGGTTTC
This sequence comes from Tasmannia lanceolata, assembly GCF_043159265.1. Lineage (NCBI taxonomy): Eukaryota > Viridiplantae > Streptophyta > Magnoliopsida > Canellales > Winteraceae > Tasmannia > Tasmannia lanceolata. The sequence goes on along the minus strand of NW_027519687.1, from coordinate 34,677 downwards.
CGAATTGGAATAGAGATAAATAGATATATATAGAGAGAGAAAGAGATCGGGATAAATATGATATGGGAAAAAAAATAAATCCACTTGGTTTCCGACTTGGTGCAAACCAAAGTCATCGTTCCCTTTGGTTCGCACAACCCAAAAGTTATTCCAGGGGTCTCCAGGAAGATGAAAAAATACGGGATTGTATCAAGAATTATGTACAAAAAAATATGAGATCTGGTTCAGAAGGAATTGCACATATAGAGATTAAAAAAAAAATCGACCTAATTCAGGTCATAATCTATATTGGATTCCCAAATTTGTTAATAGAGGGTCGAACGCGAGGAATCGAAGAATTACGGATCAATGTACAAAAAGGGTTTCGTTCTGTGAACCGGAGACTTAACATTGCTATCACAAGAGTTGCAAAACCTTATGGACAACCTAATATTCTTGCAGAATATATAGCTCTACAATTAAAGAATAGAGTTTCGTTTCGAAAGGCAATGAAAAAAGCTATTGAATTAACTGAACAAGCTGATACAAAAGGAATTCAAGTGCAAATTGCAGGGCGTATCGACGGAAAAGAAATTGCACGTGTCGAATGGATCAGAGAAGGTAGGGTTCCCCTACAAACCATTCGAGCTAAAATTGATCATTGTTCCTATACAGTTCGAACTATCTATGGGGTATTAGGCATCAAAATTTGGATATTTGTAGATGAGCAATAATGGGTCTTTCCTTCCCATTCTATACTGCGATAGAACAAAAAATGACAAACTCTTTCATTCATTCTTTTTCCCTTCAATCAAAAATGAACAATTCTAATTAGAATTATTAATTATTTCTAATTATTAATTATAATTATATAGGGTTGAATAAAAATTCGATTGATCATTTGGTAGAATTGCTATGCTTAGTGTGTGACTCGTTGGTTTTTTCTTTAGAGTTGGATTCAAAAAAAAAAAAAACAATGGACCAGCCCATAACTAATAACTAGAGAACTAATAACCAGCTCATTGCTTCGTATTATCGAGATCCAAGAAAGCAGTCACTATATGATGTGTTGATCATATAGTTGTAGCAACTGAAATCGTTTTTTTTTTTTTCATAAAGGAAAAAAAAATCTGATTATGGTTTGTAAAGCGAAAATAGAGGGATATGGGTAAAAGGAGGGGTGAGAGAAAGAAAGGAGGAGAATATCAATCAATGCTATATGATTCCAATATGTATGGTCTATGAATCATCTCATAAAAGGCAGCGTGATAAAGCATCAATACGGATTCGTTTATAAGTAGATGAATCCGGTTCATAGGAAAAATGAAAATAATAAAGAGCCTCGAGTCAATAGAGACTGAGGAGATTGACTCGGGAACAAATGAAATTGGGAGCTCCACTGTAGAGTTCAGACCTAACCATTAATGGAGAAGCTATGGGAACGACGGAACCTGTGACTGCACAAGATTCTATTAAAAACGAATCCTAATGATTCATTGGGTGGGATGGCGAAACCAACCAAGAACCCTTTTATTTATTCTGAAAGGTCATGGGTTGACCCTACGAATGAAGCAGATTTTAAAGAGTCAATATTCGCCCGCGAACCTTTCCTTATTGGATTGCAAAATTTTGGGCGATTCCATTCAGTAAAGGCCAAAAGAAGGATTCGTTATAAAAAGAAAGGCATTCATTATCCATAAATAGAAATATACGTCCTATAAATTATAAATCGAAATAGAAAGATACGTCTAGCTGCTGTATATACAAGATATACAGATTCCTACATGATGGATTAACTATCAAGAAATCCCATGATTCAGTGTATTATTCATTAAATACATGTGTATTTGTAATATTATTGAATCGTTTCATTCGCGAGGAGCTGGATGAGACGAAACTCTCATGTCCGGTTCTGCAGTAGAGATGGGGTTGAGAAACAACCATCAACTATAACCCCAAAAGAACCAGATTCCGTAAACAACATAGAGGAAGAATGAAGGGAATATCTTATCGAGGCAATCGTATTTGTTTCGGTAGATACGCTCTTCAGGCACTTGAACCCGCTTGGATCACATCTAGACAAATAGAAGCAGGGCGACGAGCAATGACACGATATGCGCGTCGTGGTGGAAAAATCTGGGTACGTATATTTCCCGACAAACCCGTTACAGTCAGACCCACAGAAACACGTATGGGTTCGGGTAAGGGATCCCCCGAATATTGGGTATCCGTCGTTAAACCGGGTCGAATACTTTATGAAATGGGCGGAGTCTCAGAAACTGTAGCCAGAGCAGCTATTTCAATAGCTGCGTGCAAAATGCCTATACGAACTCAATTCGTTATTGTGGGATAGGGATGTGAAACCAAAAGAAAGGAGTATTTTTGATGAAAAATACAATTGCAGATTTATTTATTTCTGGACAGACAATATTTCTTTCTTTTTTCCTTCGCCCTTTGCATTGAAATAAGAGATTCAAAAAAAAAAAAATGATATGATTCAACCTCAGACCCATTTGAATGTAGCGGACAACAGCGGGGCTCGAGAATTGATGTGTATTCGAATAATCGGAGCTAGTAATCGCCGATATGCTCATATCGGTGATGTTATTGTTGCTGTAATCAAAGAAGCAGTACCCAATATGCCTCTCGAAAGATCAGAAGTGATCAGAGCTGTAATTGTACGTACATGTAAAGAACTCAAACGTGACAACGGTATGATAATACGATATGATGACAATGCAGCGGTTGTCATTGATCAAGAAGGAAATCCAAAAGGAACTCGAGTTTTTGGCGCGATCGCTCGGGAATTGAGACAGTTGAATTTCACTAAAATAGTCTCATTAGCTCCTGAGGTATTATAAAGACTAGTAGATGAGACCATTATATAGTAGGGTATCTGAAGTAGATCAAATCCATTAGTAGATTGTGTCTTATGCATATACCTTTAATAATTCATAAAAAAAAAAATTGAAAGTGAAAATGAAAATCAAGAAAAAAAAAAAACAGAACATGTTGATTATATCAAAATGGGGAAGCCCTAATAATTATAGTTCGTCATGAGTAAGGACACTATTGCCGATATAATAACTTCTATAAGAAATGCTGACATGGATAAAAAAAGAACAGCTCGAATAGCATCTACTAATATAACCGAAAACATTATTAAAATACTTCTACGAGAAGGTTTTATTGAAAATGTTAGGAAACATCGAGAAAACAAGAAATATTTCTTGGTTTTAACCCTGCGACATAGAAGGAATCAGAAAGGAACATATAGAAATATTTTAAAGTGTATCAGCCGACCCGGTCTACGAATCTATTCCAACTATAAACGAATTCCTAGGATTTTAGGTGGAATAGGTATTGTAATTCTTTCTACTTCTCGAGGTATAATGACAGATCGAGAAGCTCGACTAAAAAGAATTGGAGGAGAAATTTTATGTTATATATGGTGATCCTTCTGAATATCCGAATTTGATCCGTAACTTTCGATTTGTGAAAAAGAGAGAAAAGGCAGGTTGTCTAATATCACTCCTCCTCCATTAGTTGATACTTCAAGGGGGTTACCTGAAATGAAAGAACAAAAATTGATTCATGAAGGTTTAATTACTGAATCACTTCCAAATGGTATGTTCCGGGTTCGTTTAGATAATGAAGATCTGATTCTAGGTTATGTTTCGGGGAGGATCCGACGTAGTTTTATACGGATACTACCAGGAGATAGAGTCAAAATCGAAGTAAGTCGTTATGATTCAACCAAGGGACGTATAATTTATAGACTTCGCAACAAAGGTTCGAACGATTAGGTGACTTTTTAAACATTTCTTCCATGGGGATACAATTCGAGGTTCAAAATTTCAAGAGACTTATTTTCTTCAAAAGAGTAGATTCGGAATTAAGGAATGACAAATATGAAAATAAGGGCTTCTGTTCGTAAAATTTGCGAAAAATGTCGACTGATCCGTAGGCGAGGACGAATTATAGTAATTTGTTTCAATCCGAGACATAAACAGAGACAAGGGTAATCTTTCTAAAAAGGGCCTTTCTAAAGTAAGGGACCCGTTGTACAAATAAAGGATCTGTTTTGACATGAAATGGATATATCCGTATATCTCTGACTCATATTTATGAGATGCTAAAATATGACAAAACCTATACCAAGAATTGGTTCGCGTAGGAATGGGCGTATTAGTTCACGTAAGAATGGACGTAGAATACCAAAAGGAGTTATTCATGTTCAAGCGAGTTTCAACAATACCATTGTAACTGTTACGGATATGCGAGGTCGGGTGGTTTCTTGGTCCTCCGCTGGTACTTGTGGATTCAGAGGCACAAGAAGAGGGACACCATTTGCTGCTCAAACCGCAGCAGGAAATGCTATTCGTACAGTAGTGGATCAGGGTATGCAACGAGCAGAAGTCATGATAAAGGGTCCTGGTCTCGGAAGAGATGCAGCATTACGAGCCATTCGCAGAAGTGGTATACTATTAAGTTTCGTACGTGACGTAACCCCTATGCCACATAATGGATGTAGACCTCCTAAAAAAAGGCGTGTGTAGAAATAAGAATTGAACTGATTTCAAGAGAAATAAATGATTCAATGATCTGATCAATAATATTAGTATGGTTCGAGAGGAAGTAGCAGTATCCACTCGGACACTACAGTGGAAGTGTGTTGAATCAAGAACAGACAGTAAG
>NW_027519687.1:7500-25000 GCF_043159265.1 Tasmannia lanceolata | reverse complement strand
GTTTTTGGAATGTTCCAAATTCCACTTGAGCATCCAAATCAGGGTCAATACCAGCAAAAACATCTCTGAACAAGGTTCTAGCCCCATGCCAAATGTGTCCGAAAAAGAAGAGCAAAGCAAACGTAGCATGTCCAAAAGTAAACCAACCCCTTGGACTGCTACGAAAAACACCATCGGATTTCAAAGTAGCACGATCTAATTCAAAAATTTCACCCAATTGGGCACGTCTAGCATATTTTTTCACAGTAGCAGGATCGCCATAACTGACCCCATTGAGTTCGCCACCATAGAACTCAACAGTTACACCTACTTGTTCGACACTATACTTCGATTCTGCCCTTCTAAAAGGAACATCCGCTCTCACAATTCCGTCTCCGTCTACCAAAACCACCGGAAATGTTTCAAAAAAAGTAGGCATACGACGTACAAAAAGCTCATGCCCCTCTTTATCTCTAAAGATGGGGTGTCCTAACCATCCAACAGCTATTCCATCCCCATTGTCCATTGAGCCTGCTCTGAATAATCCCCCCTTCGCCGGATTATTACCGATGTAATCATAAAAAGCTAATTTTTCGGGAATTTTAGACCAAGCTTCCGATAAACTCAGATTTTCGGCTAGCCCGGCTCCAACTCTTCGATATATTTCTTGCTGGAAGTATCCCTGATCCCACTGATAACGAGTGGGACCAAATAATTCTATGGGAGTAGTTGCTGAACCATACCACATAGTTCCAGCAACGACGAAAGCTGCAAAAAAGACAGCAGCGATACTACTAGAAAGTACAGTTTCAATATTGCCCATACGTAATCCTTTGTATAAACGTTGGGGCGGGCGGACACTAAGATGGAATAGTCCCGCCAATATCCCCAATGTCCCCGCTGCAATATGATGAGAGGCTATTCCTCCCGGAACAAAAGGATCAAAACCTTCTGCGCCCCACGCTGGATTTACAGATTGTACTTTTCCGGTTAGACCATAAGGATCGGACACCCATATTCCAGGACCATACAAGCCTGTTACATGAAATGCGCCAAACCCAAAGCAAGCCACCCCTGAGAGAAATAAATGAATTCCAAAGATCTTGGGCAAATCCAAAGAGGGTTTTCCCGTACGTTCATCACAGAATATTTCTAGGTCCCAATACACCCAATGCCAGATGGCTGCTAAGAAGCACAAGCCAGAAAACACAATATGTGCCCCAGCCACACCTTCGTAACTCCAAATACCCGGATTCGTTATAGTTCCTCCTGTGATACTCCAACCACCCCATGAATTGGTTATCCCTAAACGAGTCATGAAGGGTATAACGAACATACCTTGTCTCCACATTGGATCAAGGACGGGATCAGAGGGATCAAAAACGGCTAATTCGTATAGAGCCATCGAACCGGCCCAACCAGAAACTAGAGCTGTATGCATTATATGGACAGAAAGTAACCGACCGGGATCATTCAATACGACGGTATGAACACGATACCAAGGCAAACCCATGGAAATACCCCTTATTTTATCAAAGAAAAAATAGACACTATGTAACTTTATCACATTGGAAAAGACTGATTGATGCTATGGACCTCGCCTTTTCAGTGGATTATCTCAAAGCAAGAGTTAATATTTATTCCGTTCCATTGGTAATAATTTAACAATTCTGTTCGTAGGAACAAAGAGAAGCAGATCTATTCTATACTCGATAAGTACCAATACGCAATGGGGGGATTGATCCTATTTTTGTGAGCGAATGCATAGATACTTGTTCATCCTTCGAACGATCCATTTGTACGAATTTTCCTTTATTCAACCCGTCTTCTCCATGAACCTTCCAATCTATGGATAAAATACGATAAACGACAATATTATGAAGACAATAAACCCATTGTTACGTTTCCACATCAAAGTGAAATAGAGTACTTAATTTTTCTTTCATTTTATGCCTATTGGTGTTCCAAAAGTACCTTTTCGGAGTCCTGGAGAGGAAGATGCAGTTTGGGTTGACGTATAGTGCGACTTGTCAGACATATTGGGTCATATGGGATTTCCCCGTTCTCTCCCCCGATCGAGATATCCTCTGTTTCACCCAAGAAAGATTGATTAAACCATCAATAATTCAATTCGGAGCGTGAAGTGCAATGCAATTAGATCAATTTATTTGTTGGTTGGGGATCAATATTCTCAATTAGAAGAATTTATGGTTGGCTTGGACCAATAAAATGAAGTATCCAGGCTCCGTTCAAAAAATACCAAATTGGTAATCTATGTATGATTACTACTCGTATCATAAATGATCCCTATTTATACCTCTAAAACTACCAATTAATGGAATAATATGATTAGTCGAATATTTGGCGGAAGGCATGAACATGAAAACGAATTGAAAAAAAAAAAGAAGTCGGAACAAAAAGAAGCGGTACTGTGATCATTTGTCCTATATGTGCAAATAGAATTCGGGCAGATCTTTACCCGGAGTAGAGCATAAACCTAAAAGAATTGAAGAGGCCCATTTAGGAACAAGAAAATTACATCGTGATTTGGATCTCGATGAAAGAATACATCAATGAGGGGTTAGTTCGATAAGTTCAATGAATTCTTTTTTTTTTTTCGCAATTTTGATTTTTTGAACCGTATGCATCCAAAGGTGCGTGTGCGGTTCCTAAGGGATACAATTTTGTCCTAATCAACCGACTTCATCGAGAAAGATTACTTTTTTTAGGACAAGAGGTTGATAGCGAGATCTCGAATCAACTTGTTGGTCTCATGGTATATCTCAGTATAGAGGATGATACCAGGGATCTGTATTTGTTTATAAACTCTCCCGGCGGATGGGTAATACCAGGAATAGCTATTTATGATACTATGCAATTTGTGCCACCAGACATACATACAATATGCATGGGATTAGCCGCTTCAATGGGATCTTTTCTCCTAGTCGGAGGAGAAATTACCAAACGTCTAGCATTCCCTCACGCTTGGCGCCAATGAGTTTTTTTTTATTTGAGAAAAAAAAAAGAAGACTATGCCTTCGCCATATGGAATATGAATAATAAGTAATAATAGCATGGCACTTCGAGTTCGATATGAGCAAACTATTATTTTTTTTTCATAACATAACATGAGATTATATATCGAGATAGTAGTATGAAACAAAGGTTATTTACGATTTGATCTTATGTATCGGGGGTCCATTTCAGCGTCACAAACCTTTTTTTTGCTTTCACACCAGAAGCCTCTTTCCGATATTTATGTTATGAAAGAGTACGAAAATGAAAAAAAAAAAAGATCATTTTTTCCTTATTTGATCGGATCATAAAGAAACTTTGGGATTGCTGAATCACAGACGAGATAAATATATAAAGCAACGGAACCATCATAGTATTTTTTGACTCCTCCGAAAGGAAAGATGGTAAATGGATCATTCAACGATCTGGGTCTGATGGATTCTATTTGTCTCTTTCTTCGATGGAAGGGAAAAGGAAATTCCATTGCGGAGCCGTATGCAATGCATAAAAGATGCCTGTACGGTTGTTCAATTCTAATTCTATCTTTTTATTCTTGTTATTCTTTATCCCTTCCCTTCGACCGATCGTGCGAGATAGAGGAACCGTTCATTATGTTATATCATCAGGGTTATGATCCACCAACCTGCTAGTTCTTTTTATGAGGCACCCACAGGAGAATTTATCCTGGAAGCGGAAGAACTACTGAAACTCCGCGAAACCCTCACAAGGGTTTATGTACAAAGAACCGGCAAGCCTTTATGGGTTATATCCGAAGACATGGAAAGGGATGTTTTTATGTCAGCAACAGAAGCCCAAGCCCATGGCATTGTTGATGTTGTCGCGGTCGAAAATACCGGGGATTTCACATAAATTCTTGATTCCATTTCGAACCATAATTCGAATGAGCCGTGATTTGATATTTTATCTTCTTAACCTGGTAAAATATTATATGAAATGGAAGTAATTCATAATCATCCGGTTAGGATCGATCTAAACCAGCCCATTCTGTATACGATTCAGCATGCCAACTATTAAACAACTTATTAGAAACACAAGACAGCCAATCAAAAATGTCACGAAATCCCCTGCCCTTCGAGGATGTCCTCAGCGTCGAGGAACATGTACTAGGGTGTATGTGCGACTCGTTCAGATCATGATCTGGAACAAATGAGACGATTTTTCCAGTATCAATGACCAGTACCAATGAGTAGGATAGAATGGAAGAACTCCATTCCATTCACTATCTCAAAATAAAGATCTATCATATACCTCTATTGTGTATGGAATTTATGGTTTCCATTGGTGCAAATCCAATCACCTCGATTTGAGATGAAAATCAATTCCCCATTGGTAGCAAATGGTTATCCATTAAGCGGGGAAAATAGTATTTTAAAAGCAGAAAGATTATGCTTCTACTCTTGCAAGAACGGACTAACAGGGTTAGCTACCTAGCCAACCTTCATAATTAAATGCCGTCACTGTATGGATGGATCTCATTGTGAAAAGACCTATATACTGGATAATTTTATGGGTAGAGCCAAAGAGTGTGAACTGTACAAGTTACTAATAACATTGATTAAATGGGGGAAGGAGCTCCGGTGTATAGAGAGGACCTCACCGTTTAAGAAGTAATCATAGAAACGATGGAAGCCACTATTTATTTATTTCTCCATTTTTCTCTATTTATTACTACCTATTTACTAGATATTTTATATCTAATATCGGTACAATTTCTTATTCCGAGGTGAAATGCCTGGAAGAAATCAAAAATCGTGGTTGGGAAGGTCATAGTAGCAAAAGCCATTGGAATTTTTATTTTATACATCGGAAGAATCCGTTTTGTTACTAATAAACTAGGGGAGGGGAAAAGAATGACTGAAAGAAAAGAAATCAATTAGTTATTCATCAAGGTTTCATTTGATTCAATGACCAGAGTTAGGCGGGGATATATAGCTCGGAGACGTCGAACAAAAATTCGTTTATTTGCATCAACCTTTCGAGGGGCTCATTCAAGACTTACTCGAACTACTACTCAACAGAAAATGAGAGCTTTGGTTTCCAGTCATCGGGATAGATGCAGGCAAAAGAGAGATTTTCGTCGTTTGTGGATCACTCGGATAAATGCAGTAACTCGTGAAAATGGGGTATCCTATAGTTATAGTCGATTAATGCACGATCTGTACAAGAGGCAGTTGCTTCTTAATCGTAAAATACTTGCACAAATAGCTATATCAAATAGGAATTGCATTTACATGATTTCAAATGAGATTATCAAATAAGGCGACTGGAACGAATTCACCGAAATGATTTAAACGGAGTTCCCCGGAGAATGAACTCCGGGAAGGTAGAGTAGAAATGAATATGATAAATATTAGAAATGAACGAACACTTTTCAATAAAAAAAAATATTTTTTCTTCCCCATTCATTCTTTTTTTTTTTTTCTTACGACGCGACAATCAAGTATCTCGGCTTTTTCGAACAAAACCTCAATCTGAGTTTGAATTCCAATTAGAGTTTTGATTCAATTGAGAAGTAGGCCTATTTATTTCTGGTTTTAGGACCAGCAGTTCTAGGGGTCGACTCGGTTCTTTCAAATTGTTTCTCATTATTAAGAAAAGGTAACGAAGATAAAATACGAGCTTGTTTTATAGCAATAGTAATTAATCGTTGTTGTTTCAAGGTCAATCTATTCACTCGTCTAGATAATATTTTTCCTTGTTCACTAATAAATCGACTAATTAAACTCATATTTCTATAATCAATTCGATCCCCCGATCCAATTGGGGGCAAACGCCTACGAAAAGATCGCTTGGATTTACGAAAGGGTCGCTTGGATTTATCCATGATTTATTCCTTATCTCTAAAATCTTATTTCTTCATTCATTTCGGTTTCGGATCCGACCGAAATAGTAATAGTACTTGATTTGTTTATATTTTATATATCTATCTATATGTAATTTTGTCCTGTTCCTTGGAAGGGTGGAACAGACATTCTATTCTGTTCGATCTATTTCTTTATCTCCCCATGAATCGTATGCTTGTAACAATAAGGACAGAATTTTCTCAAGTCCAATCGACTAGGCGTATTGTGTCGATTCTTTTGAGTAATATATCTGGAAATGCCCCGCGATTCCTTATTTAAATCATTTCGGACACAACTGGTACATTCCAAAATAACTCTTATTCTGACATCTTTACCCTTGGCCATGAACCTCCTTTGGATTTTGGATTCCCTCCACTCTTCTATTTTCGATCTGAATCGAAGAATACGAAAAGAAGGAAAAATAAATAGAAGTTGCTAACTGATAACTCGAAATCCAATTATGAAAGATTTCGCTGCAATCAATAGAGTAATAATAAGTAATACAATTATTTCTAACTATCCATTATTTCTAATCCCAGTCAGTATTTCATTTACTATCTTGTATGCTCTTGAACAGCCTGTCCTAGACCCACATTTCTATTTCTGTTCTCCCTCTATTAATTCTATGCTGAGCCCGAGTTTCGCTGAGGTTTAATCCACTTTTCTTTCTCTTTCCTTCCTAAACAACTTAAAAAAAAAATTCAAAAGGGTGGATTAGTCACAGAGAATTTGTTGTATCTCTAATCTTCTTCACCCCTTCCCATGTCAATAACTAGAATGAAAAAAAGGGGAATGTCAACGCATCTGGGAATAAACGATTGATCTCTATCAATAGACCTGCTAAAGACCCGAACCATAGCGTAGTTAGCACAGGTGCCACGGAGAGATATGTTTTTATATCTCGCATTGAAAATCCTCCTTCTTTATTGGAATACATATATGATCAGATGTATCTGTAGCTAAAGATCACTTGTATTTGTACACGAAATCCCTAATCCCGAACTAAAATGAAAATGAATATGTACAATAATCCGGTGGATTAGATCTACTTGTCCCTAAAACAGAAAAAGATGACCCTTTCTTACTGAGCATTACCGATAAATATTCATTTTTTTATACGTTAGGTTTCATATGTATATAATTCTTTGATTATATGAAATCAAAAAGAAGAAATGGCAAGAGAAATTGTCTCTAGATATTAGGAAATAACGATGTGGAAAACAAGACAAGGATTCCCTACAATGAAACTGTACAACAATTGAAAGGGATGTAGCGCAGCTTGGTAGCGCGTTTGTTTTGGGTACAAAATGTCACGGGTTCAAATCCTGTCATCCCTACCTATTACTTCTCCTATGGGCAGTAACGAGGGATCAGTTGAGATCGATTCAAATTGGACTGGACTGGACATAATTTTGCATTTTATGATACTACATGCATGCAAGGTGTATTGGGGGTACAAAAAGAATCCCTTTCTTTACAGTTGTATCTCCTGTCATAAGAAAGCGCTCTTAGTTCAGTTCGGTAGAACGTGGGTCTCCAAAACCCGATGTCGTAGGTTCAAATCCTACAGAGCGTGATTCTGTTTTTGTAATGTTGAATCACAATAAAATAACTTTACTAACTTGAACTGCAACCTGAATTTGACCTCCTGCAGCTTAAGAAGGAGGTCAATCAAAAAAGAGATGTTACTCAATCAAAGGTCCAACTGATCTCCGCGTCTGTATTGTAAATATGCAGTTACGAATAATCCGGCCAAAGTAATAGGAATTAGACCTAAGACGATTCCAAATAGAAAAACTTCAATCATTTCAATTTGTTGGAAAGGGTAAAAATAGAGGTAATATCTATCCCTAAATATTACTCCGAATCACCCATGAATCTCAATGATCAAGAATTGGTAATTAACGCGGGAAGGAACTATCGAATACCTGAAATCTCACAGAACTATTTATTTTGATGAATTATTCATTCAATTAATTTCAAATAAGTCGTATCTTGCTCAGACCAATCAATAGAGCTGGGGTTATAGTTGAAGCAGCTAGTAGAAAACCGAAATAACTAGTTATAGTGGGCATGAAGGAGCTAAATGAGATACGTTCTTTTTTTTTTACATATGTTTATAAAGCACTTACCTAAGTTTCAATTTTTGCGAGATGTGATGATCAGAAAAAATACCAATTGACAGAATCAGTTCCAATTGAAAGTTCTTGATTCATCAGTCATTATAGACGGCACTGACAAAGATAGAGTAGCAGAGGTAGAAAAAAAAAAAAAGATTGATTTATCATCTGTGACATCTACCAATGTCGGGATTTCAAATCAACAGATTCATTGAGCAACTCGTGAGTAAAGTAATAGTCAGAAGAACTGTGTCGTGTAACTTCATTCAAAAATGAAATTATCTTTGAATAACTATAGAATAAAAGAATTGGATTTCAAAAGAATTTCCATTTTGACCATTTATTTCTTTTCTTTTTCAATTTATCAATTCCTATTATCCTTTTAGGTTCCACAGTCTGTCTTTCCATATCATGGAGTTCCATCCTTGTAGCTAGGTCAAGAAGGAACCTTTGGATCTAATCCAGTAATGGTTGCATCACGAATATTGATTGTTCAAACTATTTATTGTTTCTTCTCTTTCTTTCATCGAATACTATCTACTACTGTAGAACCAACCAATTACTTGAAATGAAAGGATTAGAAAAAAAGAAAAATATCTTTTCTACAACCATGAGAGGGGATTTCTATATTTTGCATCTAATTGAATTGTGTGGAATATGATAATCTCGTTCATTAATTATTAGAACTAGAACCCGTTGACTCAAACTTTACTAAGAACTTCAGTTTCTAGTCCAAAGCCAATACTTGAAACCCTATACTACAGAAATTTGATCAATTTTTGATTGAATGACACGCGGTTCCGCATAGACAAGTAACAAGAAAGGAAAAGGGGAATTATGTACCATTTCTTTTCGATACTGATTGAAACTGCGTTGCTGTGTCAGAGGAAGGATAGCTATACTGATTCGGTATACTCTAAATACACCTTCGGTACAATATTGACGATCTCACAAAGATGAAATATCAGTAGTTTTCCATTTACTGATCCCATCTTTCAAGGAATCGATCCCCCTTTGACTGTACAAGAATATGTGGAGCTCAGCATGTCTGGAAGCACGGGAGAACGTTCTTTTGCTGATATTATCACCAGTATTCGATACTGGGTTATTCATAGTATTACTATACCTTCCCTATTCATTGCGGGTTGGTTATTCGTCAGCACGGGTTTAGCTTATGATGTGTTTGGAAGCCCTCGGCCAAACGAGTATTTCACAGAGAGCCGACAGGGGATTCCATTAATAACTGGCCGTTTTGACCCTTTGGAACAACTCGATGAATTTAGTAGATCCTTTTAGGAGGCCTCAATGACCATAGATCGAACCTATCCAATTTTTACAGTGCGCTGGTTGGCCGTTCACGGACTGGCTGTACCTACCGTTTCTTTTTTGGGGTCAATATCAGCAATGCAGTTCATCCAACGATAAACCTAATCTGAATTATAGAGCTACGACACAATCAAACCCGAACGAACAAAATGTTGAATTGAATCGTACCAGCCTCTACTGGGGGTTATTACTCATTTTTGTACTTGCTGTTTTATTTTCCAATTATTTCTTCAATTGAGAGAAAGAAAGAGAATAGTAGGAATTCTCTTATCCCATTCGGAAGGATATCATCCTCATAATTATCCATGACTGTTTATGTCTCTAGCATGACCACTTGATGAAATGTGGAGGGAAGCGGGGTAAATGGCCGATACTACTGGAAGGATTCCTCTTTGGCTGATAGGTACTGTAACTGGTATTCCTGTGATTGGTTCAATAGGTATTTTCTTTTACGGTTCATACTCCGGATTGGGCTCATCCCTATAGTGATCGGATGAGAACCGGATTGTGGACATGAAAAAGTAAGAACTCAACAGGACCTTACCCCTCTTTGTTCAGACAAAGAGGGGTAAGGTCCTGTTGAGTTCTTACTCTTCCAGCGAGACTTTGATCCATTTCATAACATAAAGGTTGGAAATTCATTCAGTCAACATAAGAAGAATATTTGATTCGTAGAAATGACAAAACGGATCCTTTGCTTCGATCCGATGTTTAAAACCACCCCATTCCTTTGTTTCTAATGATGTTTTTGAAGAATTTAATCCCTTGATTGTCATAGTATCTGTTCCTCTATAGTATGGACGGACTCTTCCGAAGCAAGAAGAAAGAAGGAATCAATCGATTTTATGGATGACACAATATGGATTTCTACAGATGAGACATTCTTCAAATCAATTCCAATTAGTATGGAAATGAACCTTACTCCATAAATAAAATTTCAAGCAAAAGACACTTAATTTAATGCCCGAGTGTGGTGAAAAAAAAAAAAGTGAAAATCTTGGATTTTTGCACATATCCAAATCCTTATTGATTATCTCATCACAGCGAAAATTTGCTTTTTTTTTTTTTATAAGTTCATTGAAGAAGTTCTATTTGCTCAATGAGTGATTCCCCCGCCCCCCCCCTTTTTTTTTGTTTGTCCACTACTGCTTATGAATCTAAAGAAAGAGGTTATAATAGTCCTGGAAAAGAAAATCGTAATCTTTAACGAACAGGATCAAGAATCATTATTATTTCCACACAGGAAAAGGGTGAAAAATTCCTTTTCTTGTGTGGAAGATTAGTAAGACGAGCAATCCCTCCTAGAATCATTTGTTACTTTCATTTATTCCTTGCCATTTATTTTCTTCCTTGCCTATTATCTAATAGAATTCGATTCTATTAGGTACAATAGAATCAAAAACTATTGATGCATTACATGGCATTTATAATCTGGGATTAAGAGGCCTGGCATAGTCACACCACTCCAATTTTTTTTTTGAAAAAAAAAAAAATGTCAAGTAGCCTTCTTCAGAATATACATATTATTACTAGGAACGGGGCACAAACAATTCCTGACATCTCGCCGAAAAACAGTATAAAGAAAAAAGCTTTTCATTATTTTTTTGATCATACATAATTGCATCGATCAACAATAGTTCGTCTCTTTTTACCAATTTGATGGATCCATGTATCTAGAAATTCATTTCGGACAATTGAACCTTCTCAAACTGTTTCTTTTTAAGAACCAAAAAGATTTGTGCCAGAATAACAGATACCAAAAAGAACAACAACCCTTGGACACGTAATGGATCTTGAAGTACTATTTCTGCATCTCCCTGACCAAATCCACCCACATTAGGATTACTCGTTAATGGTTGATCAAGCTTGATAGATTCACCCTCTGAAACAAGAAGTTCCGGTCCTGGAGGTATAATATCAATTACTTGGTGTCCATCCGATGCATCAGCTATGGTTATTTCATACCCCCCTTTTTCTTTACGTACTATTCTGCTTACTATACCCGCTCCTGTAGCATTATAGACTGTATTGTTACTCTTACCCCCATCGGGATAAATCTGGCCCCTTCCCCTGTTCCCACCTACGTATATAGGATATTTTAAGAAGTTAACGTCTTTCTTAGTAGCAGGGTCCGGAGAAAGAATGGGAAAGACGATTTCACTATATTTCTGACCAGGAACAGGACCTATCACAAGAATATTTTTTTTAGTGGGGCGATAACTCTGAAAAGACAGAGTGCCTATCTTTTCTTTCATCTCGGGAGAAATACGATCGGGGGGAGCTAATTCGAATCCATCGGGTAAAATAAGAACAGCCCCCACATTCAAAGACCCCTTTTTACCATTAGCAAGAACTTGTTTCAGTTGCATATCATAAGGGATTCTAACAACTGCTTCAAATACAGTATCAGGAAGCACAGCTTGTGGAACCTCAATATCCACGGGTTTATTAGCTAAATGGCAATTGGCACATACAATACGCCCAGTTGCTTCTCGTGGATTTTCATAACCCTGCTGCGCAAAAATAGGATATGCATTTGAAATAGATGTCCTAGTTATTACATATATCATGATCGATACGGAAATGAATCGAGTCATTTGTTCCTTTACCCAAGAAAAGGTATTTCTATTTTGCATGGTCCAATCATTGATCCCGGAAATTTCTACAATAAATTAGGTAGGTAGCTAATATAGTTAGTATAGTATAGTTCCCTATCCACGATTCTGATATTGTACTGGAATAATTGTACTGGAATATAGGAGGAATCGAATTCCCTGGACGGGTAAAAGTATAAAGAGTGGGATTATTTGATTGATATCAGCGGATCAAATGAGTTCTTCATTCATTCATTGAATGATAAATGACTACAAGTGAAGGAGATACACGATTTAAATAATGGAAGATCCAATATTTCAAAATTGTATCTAGAATGACTGGAAAGGTAGAAACAAGACCAGATATAATTTGATCGTTATGGGAAAATCCAAAATCTTTGTAGATCGAGCCAATCATTAGTTCCCAACCATAAGGCGAGTGGAATCCGATACATAAATCAGTTAATAAAAGAATAGAAAAAGCTTTTATTGTGTCACTTAAGTTATAGAGGAATTCCTGAACCCAAGAATTCAAAATGAGAAGTTCTTCATTACCCAGAATAGAATAACCGCTTAGAATAGCGAAACAGATTATATTTGCCGAGAAATCCAAAATGATATGGATATGATCTTCATTGTGCATTTTGATCAATTGTATCGTTTCTTTGTGGATTCCTATACGAAACTTTTGTATCTGTGTCTCCTGGTAGTCCTTTATCATTTCGTCCAACAGGAATAGTTCTTCTAATTCTATGAATCTTTCTAGAACGTTATTTTCTTGAATATCATTCAAAAAAGTTTCGGATTGCCTGGTATTCCACCAATGAGTAACCCAAGGTTCCAGACTTTTATTAAATGAGAGAGAGATCCACCAGGGCAAAAAGACTATAGATGCAAGATATGGGAGGGGAGTCAATGCTTTTTTCTTTTTTGGCACTTTTTTTTTTTCATTGTTTAGTCCTTGGATCTGGAAAGAATATAGAAATAGAATCAAATAAAATGAAATGAAAAAATAAGGGCCCATTTCAAATGAAAGAAATAATCAAATATTGTTTCCAGATATCCCATGGTCAAATTCGAACCAATTGCATCTTCATTTGTTCCTTTCGATGAATGCAACCACTTGAAGTAATGAATATTATTCGGATTTTGAGACAAAAAAACTCCCCCTCGATCAATCAATTATTTCGAAATGTTTGGCTGGCTACCCACAGCCCAGGAATAATTGAAGGGATATTTTTGAAGAATATTGATGATGAAATCCGAAAGGAGTGGCAAAAGGAGAGAGAAATTGGATGGTTATGAAAGATCCAATCGTTTGGCCATCAAGGAGCAAAAGAGAGGATAAGATAAAAAGAAAGATCGATTGACAAATGACAAAAGGGAGATAATTTATGAGAGATGATCCATCTGTATCTAACGTATCAATTCAAAATATTGGGCCTAAAAAGATGAATTCTGTACTGTATTCCGAAATGTTCTGATATGTGTGATGAATACATACTTATTGGACTTCTTACTAATATGAAAGAATTGAGTTGAGTTCCATATGCATAAAAATAGTTTTGGTGGACAAAACTTGCTTCTTATTATGGTTGTTCCATATATGCCTGCTTGCTTGCTTTATTCTATAGGCCACAGTACAGCGGCATTACCAACAGAACGGGTGAAATAGAATCTAACATGATTTGCTCGAATGAACGTTCCGAAGAAACTTCGCTTATATTAAAAGTAAAAGGGGATTCCTGAGCTCCTTCCCTCATACTGAGAAAGAAAACATTCATTCTTCATCACAGTTTATTTCAAAATACTTCAATTGGTACACGCAAGAAATAGGCCGATTCGGCAGCTTTTTGTTCA
Source organism: Tasmannia lanceolata (assembly GCF_043159265.1). Classification (NCBI taxonomy): domain Eukaryota; kingdom Viridiplantae; phylum Streptophyta; class Magnoliopsida; order Canellales; family Winteraceae; genus Tasmannia; species Tasmannia lanceolata. Next base: position 11,242 of record NW_027519687.1, on the reverse strand, counting down.
ATTTCTCGTGGAGTCAAATTCTCATCAGTTCGAGTCAAGGGGATAGCTCCCTGGCCTCTAATTTCCATATAAAGGACACGACGGGAATAAAGGCCCTCTTTAACTTCCATTCTGATCGACTGGATATCTCTCATAAGAAATCGAAGGAAGATTCGACGATTTATTCCAGGAAATCCCCAACGAAAAATACACACGACCCCTTCTTTTCTATCGAATCGATCATAACCACTACCCACATTCCACGAAATTGTGCACCACAAATAGGAACTAATGAACAGACCCGCGATCCCATAAAAAGACATCACGATCCCTTGTGGAAAAAAAATTATTTGCTGAGACGGGAATAAGGATATCAAATTCCTACCAAGATAACTGGAAGTTCCAACCAATAAGAATCCTAGCGAACCTAAAAAAAGGATAAAGGCCCAGCAGAAATTACTTGTTTTTCGAGACCCCGTTATAAGTTCTATCCATATACGTTCTGATCGCCAGTTCATACTAGATCCAGTTGCATTCTATTGGAATTGAGAGAATAAGCCAAATGAATTTGACTTTACCTTTTTGGCTCCCGAAGTAACTCTCATCAACTAGCACTATTATGATGTGAACCCTTAGCAGTAATTCATCGAATTGGTTAGATATAAAATAATAACATCCCCTTCATATGATCCCATTATGTATATCTACATAACATATAGATACATTTACTTTCTATTTCAGATATAGATATCCGCCGATCTATTTTAAAACAGCTATACCCGCATATACATGCATTTATCCATAGATCATGTATCTGCATGCATAACATAACAGCCTTTTCCTTTTTATTTGTTATTTGTATTATTTTTGTGTTCGAGGGGAGCCACATATCGTACCATATTCCACTAAATAGGTATCTGTATTATGATCCAAGTCCAAGTGTTGAAATAAATTGATGAGATTTAGTCCCATCGGATCTAAACAATCTTGTTTTTTTGAACATGAAGAGATAAAGACGCCATTGCAATTGCCGGAAATACTAGGCCCACTAAAGGCACAAAAATAGAGGGTAAGTTGAGATCTGTCATAGAATAGGTGCCTCGATTTAATATTTGTACCTGTTATAAAAGATATCTCCTGTTATAAAAGATATCTTATGATAAGTCTATCTATTATAAGTATTATAAGTATATAATAAGTTCAAGGAATGTAGAACTAAATAAATGTACCTATTCATCTTTCTACACGAAATATACGTATGATAATCCGCTTTATTATTCTTGTTCTCCCGTCCTTATCTTTTTATTTTAATAAGGAGAATAAGGGGTTTATTATGAGTTCCCCAAAAATTCGTTAGAATCTGATCCAACAGGAATTCATAGTCAAGTCAAAAATGGAGGTTCTCGGGAGATATAGAAATATACAACACTTCGATTCGATTTATTTTATTCTATTATAGGTTTTCATTACTTGAATTTTGATTCAAAGGAAAGAAACCATGTAGCTGAAATAATTCACTCAGAACACCCTTTAAAGGATTACGTGGTACGATTGAATCGAATAAGCCCTTATGGAATGAATACTCAGCCGCTTGTGAACCGTCGGGTACTGTCTATTCAATGTTTGTTCAATTACTCTTTTACCCGCAAATGCAATGTAGGCATTGGGCTCGGCAATAATGATATCTCCCAACATACCAAAACTGGCTGTCACTCCACCGGTTGTAGGAGATGTAAGGATTGATACATAGAATAACTTTTTATTTGATTGATAATTATATGAAGCGGAAGATATTTTCGCCATTTGCATCAAGCTCAAACTTCCTTCTTGCATGCGTGCTCCTCCAGAAGCACACACCATAATAATAGGTAGAGATCCATTAGTAGCATACTCGATCAAACGGTTATTTTCTCGCCTACTACGGATCCCATACTACCCCCCATGAACTGAAAATCCATAACCCCAATTGCTATGGGAATACCATTTAGTTGACCTATGCCTGTTTGAACAGCCTCGGTTAAACCTGTCTTTCTTTGATAAGAATCGATACGATCTCTATAAGGTTCCTCCTCCGAGTGAAATTCAATGGGGTCGATAGAGACCATGTCTTCATCCATAGGATCCCAAGTGCCCGGATCAATCGAAAGTTCGATTCTATCTGAACTACTCATTTTCAAATGATATCCACATTGTTCACAAATATTCATTTTTGACCTAAAAAATTTCTTATAATTTAATCCATAACAATTTTCGCATTGAACCCATAAATGTCTGTATTTTTTATTTATATCGAAATCATTAGATCTTCCTCTTATATTGAAATCGCTGCCATTACCACTAGTTCTTATACTTGAACTCCCATTGTCACTAACACTTACACTTTCATTACAAATGAAACTAGAAATGTAACTGTCACCGTAATTGTCGCTACTACTTGAAATATAACTCTCAATACTGATTTCAGGATGAAGATAACTATCAATGCAACTATTAATGTGATTATTCCAACTATATTTAATATCATACATGTAACGATCATAATAGCGATTGTTACTCTTAGACCCACTATTCAGATAACTAGAATTCAGATAATTAGAAAAAGGACTTTCTAGTTCACTCAGAAAAGAACTATCATTGTCAATCTCAAAAATCTGATTTTCAATATCAAAATAGACGGAATAACTGTCCCCATTACTATCCCTAACTAAAAAAGTGTCATCAGAGACGAAACTCCAAATGTCCCTGATACCAAATAAATCATCAACATTATTGCAACTATAACTGCCACTATCACTCCAACTATGAATGTTTTTATCCGTATCATTTATAATGAGGTCTTCACTTCCACTGGTATTTCCAATAGCACGACCGAGACTGTTCATTGATTTACTTAGCCCACACCTGTGTTTCTAACTCCTCGTTAGACAACATCGAATTGAACCGCCATTTTTCCATAGAGCCTTCCTGCCCCCTATTTGAAAATACAAATAAAATAACAATAGATGAATAGTCATTCGATGAATAATCATTTTACTATTTCATTTACTATCGGAATAAGCATATAGATCCAATCACTAGGATAGGATCATTAACTAATAACGAGTGAGTATTGAAAAAAAAAAAATGATTCTTTTTTGCGGGAATTGGGGATATCAATTCACTATATCTGATGGAACCTTTTCTTCATGAATTCTAAATAGAAAGAGAGGTTTCTCCAATGTCGTGTACAAATTCTCATCGAAAAGAGAAAGAGAAATATGTGTTCTCCCCATGAAGAATTCATTTTCGTATAATCTCGTAATCTCGTAAACTCATAGATTAGAATAATCAATTTCGATTACAACACGGAATGAAAAGGACAATATATAGGATAGGTAGAAAGGGTTGTGACCTTTGGCTTGATTTATGGTCTGAAACTACGGTATATAAAATGATCCACCAATCCTAAGGATCCATAGGATTAATTAGGGTCCAACAATAGAAGCATTGAGTTATTTAGTCTGGTCTGAGATCTTATCTTGTATTTATATCTTGTTTATATAGGTAAGGTATGTACATATTGATTATATGCAATATATATGCAAATACATAGGATCCTCATTCTTTATTCGGCTCAATCCTTTTAGTAAAAGATTGGGCCGAGTTTAATTTCAATTAGGGGAACGAACGGGAATTACTGGATTACAAGATATCCAAGGTATCCACTGCTTTGAATTCGAATTTGATCTCTTTCCATACCTCACAAGCAGCAGCTAGTTCAGGG
>NW_027519687.1:0-2500 GCF_043159265.1 Tasmannia lanceolata | reverse complement strand
TTCTATCAGTTGATGAAAGAGCCCAATGCGAAAAAATGCATGTTGGGTCTTTGAAACAGTTCGAATCATTTCGATAATAATCAGTTTGATCTGTTTTACCGAGAAAGTCTACGGTTCGAGTCCGTATAGCCCTATACATTTTTGCATTTTTGTATAGTTTTCGTTTCCTCATTAGTGCGTGCTTGCAGATGGCCAGTGGGTTGGTCCATGGAAATGGAATCATTTCCACATGCTCACGGCGATCCCTCGGGGCATGAAAATGAAAAAAAAAAAATAATTCATTCCAATGGATCCAACCGGATCGGTATTTTCGAATCTCGAATACCCAAACCAATTCTTCTTCATTCATTTTCGTGGGGGAATGACATATGGCTTGTTTCCTCTTTTTCTTGTCCATGATCAAAGATTGAGTGATACACCTTTTCTTTGGTTTGGTATACCCAAGCCAATTGATTATGAAGTCAAAATCATAACACGAGCCTAGCCAAAAACCCCAACCTGACCCAACAAAATCGAATCTAATAGTAATAGTAAGTCACACGGATCTAGGACCTGTTCTTGTATTTGTAGAAAAGCCAGAGTTTCAAAAAGAAAGCTCTTCGGTAAGTTTCATTGTAAACATTGTAAAATAGACTAGACTTTTCTTCGTATAGCCGGCCTAGCAAAGGCAAAGCAAGTAGTTTAGTTATTTTTATCTTTCTGTACAATACTTATTTTTTTGTATCCCAACCTACTCCAATCCAATTGCTCATCATTTCAATTCTGTCGATTCTACCGATGCAGACTTTATGCAAGAAGATTAGGGGTCTGTTTGAACTTGGATGAGTTAGGAATCCAATCCCCCGACTGATCGCTCTTTGGTGGAACAACAACCCAAATTCATTGTTTCAGAAATAATGAATTGGTCCTAAAGGTATCAACGTTTGTGCTCTCTTCTATTTCTATGAGTGTTTTTGGGGATTTGGTCTGTCGAATTGTTCGACAACGCGTGATTCCATCAGAGCTATCTTCTGTAGATAATTTATGATTCGGCCGACTCTACCATTGTGGTACGCTCCATTGTGTGGGTTTGCTTCAAACGAAACCTCTTTTGATTGTCACGAAACCTAACCCATTGGTTGGTCTTACTAGGTGTTATTACATTAATAAGTATTTCGAGTCATTCCAAATAGCGATTTTGGGTACTAGAAATGGGTCCGAAATAGGATGACTCTTTCAAGACTTTTAACTCGATTTAAATAACTCGATTGTTTCTGGGGGGTCCTGTCGGGATAGTACAGGTCAAAAGTATCTAATTTGGGTATAGGAACCCATGAGTTGTTCTATGTAAGGGTTCCTCATAATTCAACAGATTGAAGATTGAATCAAATCAATTAAGTATAAATCTGGGACAAGGAGAGAGTCTAATTGGTCGATGCATTCTGTTTCTGTTTATGTATTCATATCGAATCAATAGAAACAATGATTCTATACCCCGATCTTAATGAAAAGAATACACCAACGCCAACCGAGTAGAATATACCCTAAATCCCGAGCTAGGCATTCTACTACAAAAGAGAAAAAAAAAAATGAGCCAGACCTCTTCTTTGATTTTATTATATTATTATATTATATTCATTGAATATTTTCATTGAAAATGGAATATTTCCATTTTATTTTCACATAATTATAGATAATATAATTAATATTGAATTAATCTTTTTTTTATTCATTTTTGATGAAAATGAAAATATTCTTTCATTTATTTTTTTTTTTATAGAAAACCCAAGGTAAAGTGAGAGAGTCTTATTTGTACAAGAACATAATATGTCTACACCATATCTAAATAGAATTGAAGAAAGGGTAAGTGGGATTCTATTGGATGAATCTTGAAACGAGGCATGACCCGCAGCAAACAAACTCAACTATGTGGTTCGATCAAAATTGTTGTTTCGACTAAGCAGTTATGGATGAATTGACAATTCCAATTTGAATCGACTAATTCGGTATATTCCACATTCATGAGAGTGCATCTATGTTTCTGCTTTACGAATATGATATTTTCTGGGCATTTCTAATAATATCAAGTCTTATTCCTATTTTAGCATTTCTAATTTCGGGAGTTTTAGCCCCGATTAGTGAAGGACCAGAGAAACTCTCTAGTTATGAATCGGGTATAGAACCAATGGGGGATGCTTGGTTACAATTCCGAATTCGCTATTACATGTTTGCTCTAGTTTTTGTTGTTTTTGATGTTGAAACGGTCTTTCTTTATCCATGGGCAATGAGTTTCGATGTATTGGGTGTATCTGTATTTATAGAAGCTTTCATTTTCGTGCTTATCCCAATTGTTGGTTCAGTTTATGCATGGCGAAAAGGAGCATTGGAATGGTCTTAGCTCCTGAATATTCAGACAATCAAAATCAAAAACAAAGAAAAGATTACATTGAGACAGTTATTAATTCTATTGAGTTTCCGTTACTTGACCAAACAACCCAAAATTCAGTTATTTCAACTACAT
>NW_027519686.1:12500-15000 GCF_043159265.1 Tasmannia lanceolata | reverse complement strand
CAGAGTTGATCATTCGGACCTTTCAATTCATAGATGTGGATCTCGGACCTATGAATGGGGATATTCCCGATACTCGCAAAGAAAAAAGGAAGTAACTTAGACAAAAAGAGAAGTGACTTGGACAAAAAGAGAAGTGACTTGGACAAAAAGAAACGAAGTGACTTAGACAAATCTTGTTTGTCGATAACCTCGGACCAATCAATCGAATATTGATTAATACGTAATCGATCGAAGACTACTTGAAAACGGTGCTTCTGTTCAGAAACGAAATGTTCCAAATGTTCCTGGAAGTTCTTGCTCCCATTGGACCATTTGTATCTATATGCATCAGGATCCCGATTCATGGATCTCTCGGTTCGAGAAATAAGAGGATCGAACCATTTCTTCTGACTCTTTTTCAAATTCGATAAATGTGGGTTGATCGTATATTTGATTATAGTTAGATGATTCAGAGTATCATTTCCTATTTGATCCCTTTGAATTCCATATTCAAAGTTGCGATCGGATCTATTCATTAAAAAGAATCGATTCGATACATTTCTTATGTACCCATAGGTGCTATATTGGATTTGAATCCAATTTCGGATCAATCTATATTGATTGACCGCCTCCATTATGTTGTTGCTAGCAAATACCACTATTTTGGGTTTTGGATCTTCCAAATCATTCCCGCAGGAGATCCGGACCGATTTTTTTCTGATCCTTCGATAAAAAGATTCATTCTCTTCATAAAAAATAGGAGGTAGAACCAATAAAGATTTCTTTTTCGATTCATCCCTGGAGTTGAATACCTCATTCAAGAATTTTTTTTGATCCAATCCGTAGGAATCAATAGAAAAGGCAAATCCCTTATGATACACCAGATCCGGCTCGGTTATTGATAGAGTGAATAGATCCGCCATTTCTTGAAATCTCTCTTCTGATTCAAAATCGTGGTGTAACGTGTATCCCCCTTTGTTCCGGTCATGGAATAGATGAAATAAATCAAAAAATGGATTTTTGTTCAAGAATGAAATCTTATTGGAACTGTCCATATCCGGTTCATCCTTCGGAACCATAGCACATCCCGGATCTAATGAAATAGGATGAATTGAGACGGTATTTTGTAAATACGTAATTATCTTGAATATATCAACCATTTCTTTATTTTCCGATCGCCTGGATCGGACAAAAGAAACATCTTGTTGTTTCTTCAACAATTTCTGATCTCTAGTGGACCTCTCAGTAGGATTCGAACCCAGATTAAGTTCTGACCCTCTGTCAGAGAAAAAAGAACGAATTGATCTTGTAGGATTCCCAAGAAATTCGTCGATTTCTTCCGGAAGCAGATGATTATTCATCTGCTTCTCACGTTCCGTGAATAGCCGGGACATTGAGGAATATCCAGAAAGGCATTTCGGGAATCGATCTGATTCTATCTCTGTTCGTTCCGTTTGAAGAAAGGAAGGATCCCAAAGAATCGATCTTTCTTTTAGTTGCTGAATCTCTGTTTGATTGATCAATGTGTGATATTCCGAATCCTCATTACTAATGGAATCGAAATGATCTCTGGATTGATCAGAAGATCCTTTCAATTGGCTAGAATCCGTTACTTGAACGAAAATAGATCTTGTGGAATCATATTGAATATTTGACGATACATTCTGTACCTTGCTAAAAAACCGATCCTTGTTTACCAACCACACATTGTCTAACCAAATCAAATTCTCTCTCGATACCTTCCTCAAAAAATCCGATTCGTGCTGATTCTTCCCCCAACTAACGAAGAGATCTTGGCGGAATTGCCACATATGAAATTGAGCACAATTTTGTAAAGAAATACCCCACTTGTTTCTCGAGAAGAGATGGGAAACATGCTCAATATCATTTGATTGAATAGTTGCCTCAGCTCCTTGTTGTTTGAAGAAACCCTCCACTTCAATTGGTCTTTTTTCACGAAAAGCAGACATGAGATAACAAATCAAGTGTTTCACTAAGATTTCGAATAGCTGTCCCGAATTCAAGTTGATTATGTTTCGCTTCTTCCTCGGAGAAAGACGATCAAAGAATTCCCGATCATGGTCCTTGCGGATCGGATCATCCGTATAGGATACAAAAAGAAACTCCAGATATTTTATATCTTTCTCTCTGAATGAGATCTCAATTTCAGCTACGGTTTCATTAGATATCTTACAACTAGAATCCCTCTTTTTTACGATCCGGTTCCTCCACCACCGCGAACCCCAGTTAGATTCAGGCATGATACACTTTTGAGTTATTGGGAGAACCCAAGTACTCTCTTTCGGATCCATGAAACAACTCTCAGAGATCTTTTTCCCTTTTGGAAGATACAGGAGCGAAACAATCAACCTATTGATATTGGAAGACCAAAAAGATTCTTCCAATGTATCATTTCTGGGTCCAATGGAATTCATAGGTATAGGAAGAATAGGTATAGGAAGAAGCCCCATCAAATAGAGATTTTTTCTTTCGACCATATTTCGATTGTTAATACGATATA
>NW_027519686.1:0-10000 GCF_043159265.1 Tasmannia lanceolata | reverse complement strand
TAAATAGGAATATTGAAAATCGAATAGGATAAGTAATCGGTGGGCGAACGACGGGAATTGAACCCGCGCATGGTGGATTCACAATCCACTGCCTTGATCCACTTGGCTACATCCGCCCCTCCTCTCTCTCTAAAGCTAAAGGAGTCAATCTCCTTTAAAGGATACAATTTCTACCATACAATTAATTATTATTGTATTGAGTGTTTCTTATTGAGTCTTTCTTACTTTCTTTCATACTGAGATACATGGACATACAATACCAATAAAGTCATTTTTATTTTTAGGAACGTACATTAATTTCAGATTGATACAGAACGAAAGTATGATATTCGATCATGAACTAACCAACAATAATATTTTCTTAAGTTGAAGTAAATCAACTTTATTTCATAGTTTTATTTCATAAGTAAATAAAAAAAAAAGGAGTAATCAGCTGTGACGCGTTCACTAAAAAAAAATCCTTTTGTAGCTAATCATTTATTGGGAAAAATTGAGAAGCTCAACATGAGGGAGGAGAAAGAGATAATAGTAACTTGGTCCCGAGCATCTACCATTATACCCACAATGATAGGCCATACAATTGCTATTCATAATGGAAAAGAACATTTACCCATTTATATAATAGATCGTATGGTGGGTCACAAATTGGGAGAATTCGCACCGACTCTGACTTTCCAGGGACACGCGAGAAACAATAATGGATCTCGTCGTTAATAAAGTGAAATAGGTGCTCGTCATTCATTGGTGGGAGGTAACCCTTATGTCAAAGTGGAGAAGGTGGAAGAGGAGCATGAAAAAGCATAGGAAGAAGAAGAGCTCTAGTACAGAAGTACAAGCTTTAGCTCAACATATATGTATGTCTGCTCACAAAGCACGAAGAGTCATTGATCAGATTCGTGGGCGTTCCTATGAGGAAACACTTATGCTACTAGAACTTATGCCTTATCGAGCATCTTATCCCATTTTAAAATTGGTTTATTCTGCAGCAGCAAATGCTAGTCACAATAAGGGTTTCAACGAAGCTGATTTAGTCATTAGTCAAGCCGAAGTCAATGGGGGTACTATCATTAAAAAGTTAAAACCTCGGGCTCGAGGACGTAGTTATCCGATAAAAAGACCCACCTGTCATATAAATATCGTTTTGAAAGATCAATCTAAAACGAAAACTGAACAAGATTTTCTTTTAGAGAATAAAGGTGTATTTAAGGATACTATAATAGAGAGATACCTAGAGAAAGAGAGAGAGAGATAAACTTCTGCCTCCTTCGGTTTCCGAATTGGAATAGAGATAAATAGATATATATAGAGAGAGAAAGAGATCGGGATAAATATGATATGGGAAAAAAAATAAATCCACTTGGTTTCCGACTTGGTGCAAACCAAAGTCATCGTTCCCTTTGGTTCGCACAACCCAAAAGTTATTCCAGGGGTCTCCAGGAAGATGAAAAAATACGGGATTGTATCAAGAATTATGTACAAAAAAATATGAGATCTGGTTCAGAAGGAATTGCACATATAGAGATTAAAAAAAAAATCGACCTAATTCAGGTCATAATCTATATTGGATTCCCAAATTTGTTAATAGAGGGTCGAACGCGAGGAATCGAAGAATTACGGATCAATGTACAAAAAGGGTTTCGTTCTGTGAACCGGAGACTTAACATTGCTATCACAAGAGTTGCAAAACCTTATGGACAACCTAATATTCTTGCAGAATATATAGCTCTACAATTAAAGAATAGAGTTTCGTTTCGAAAGGCAATGAAAAAAGCTATTGAATTAACTGAACAAGCTGATACAAAAGGAATTCAAGTGCAAATTGCAGGGCGTATCGACGGAAAAGAAATTGCACGTGTCGAATGGATCAGAGAAGGTAGGGTTCCCCTACAAACCATTCGAGCTAAAATTGATCATTGTTCCTATACAGTTCGAACTATCTATGGGGTATTAGGCATCAAAATTTGGATATTTGTAGATGAGCAATAATGGGTCTTTCCTTCCCATTCTATACTGCGATAGAACAAAAAATGACAAACTCTTTCATTCATTCTTTTTCCCTTCAATCAAAAATGAACAATTCTAATTAGAATTATTAATTATTTCTAATTATTAATTATAATTATATAGGGTTGAATAAAAATTCGATTGATCATTTGGTAGAATTGCTATGCTTAGTGTGTGACTCGTTGGTTTTTTCTTTAGAGTTGGATTCAAAAAAAAAAAAAACAATGGACCAGCCCATAACTAATAACTAGAGAACTAATAACCAGCTCATTGCTTCGTATTATCGAGATCCAAGAAAGCAGTCACTATATGATGTGTTGATCATATAGTTGTAGCAACTGAAATCGTTTTTTTTTTTTTCATAAAGGAAAAAAAAATCTGATTATGGTTTGTAAAGCGAAAATAGAGGGATATGGGTAAAAGGAGGGGTGAGAGAAAGAAAGGAGGAGAATATCAATCAATGCTATATGATTCCAATATGTATGGTCTATGAATCATCTCATAAAAGGCAGCGTGATAAAGCATCAATACGGATTCGTTTATAAGTAGATGAATCCGGTTCATAGGAAAAATGAAAATAATAAAGAGCCTCGAGTCAATAGAGACTGAGGAGATTGACTCGGGAACAAATGAAATTGGGAGCTCCACTGTAGAGTTCAGACCTAACCATTAATGGAGAAGCTATGGGAACGACGGAACCTGTGACTGCACAAGATTCTATTAAAAACGAATCCTAATGATTCATTGGGTGGGATGGCGAAACCAACCAAGAACCCTTTTATTTATTCTGAAAGGTCATGGGTTGACCCTACGAATGAAGCAGATTTTAAAGAGTCAATATTCGCCCGCGAACCTTTCCTTATTGGATTGCAAAATTTTGGGCGATTCCATTCAGTAAAGGCCAAAAGAAGGATTCGTTATAAAAAGAAAGGCATTCATTATCCATAAATAGAAATATACGTCCTATAAATTATAAATCGAAATAGAAAGATACGTCTAGCTGCTGTATATACAAGATATACAGATTCCTACATGATGGATTAACTATCAAGAAATCCCATGATTCAGTGTATTATTCATTAAATACATGTGTATTTGTAATATTATTGAATCGTTTCATTCGCGAGGAGCTGGATGAGACGAAACTCTCATGTCCGGTTCTGCAGTAGAGATGGGGTTGAGAAACAACCATCAACTATAACCCCAAAAGAACCAGATTCCGTAAACAACATAGAGGAAGAATGAAGGGAATATCTTATCGAGGCAATCGTATTTGTTTCGGTAGATACGCTCTTCAGGCACTTGAACCCGCTTGGATCACATCTAGACAAATAGAAGCAGGGCGACGAGCAATGACACGATATGCGCGTCGTGGTGGAAAAATCTGGGTACGTATATTTCCCGACAAACCCGTTACAGTCAGACCCACAGAAACACGTATGGGTTCGGGTAAGGGATCCCCCGAATATTGGGTATCCGTCGTTAAACCGGGTCGAATACTTTATGAAATGGGCGGAGTCTCAGAAACTGTAGCCAGAGCAGCTATTTCAATAGCTGCGTGCAAAATGCCTATACGAACTCAATTCGTTATTGTGGGATAGGGATGTGAAACCAAAAGAAAGGAGTATTTTTGATGAAAAATACAATTGCAGATTTATTTATTTCTGGACAGACAATATTTCTTTCTTTTTTCCTTCGCCCTTTGCATTGAAATAAGAGATTCAAAAAAAAAAAAATGATATGATTCAACCTCAGACCCATTTGAATGTAGCGGACAACAGCGGGGCTCGAGAATTGATGTGTATTCGAATAATCGGAGCTAGTAATCGCCGATATGCTCATATCGGTGATGTTATTGTTGCTGTAATCAAAGAAGCAGTACCCAATATGCCTCTCGAAAGATCAGAAGTGATCAGAGCTGTAATTGTACGTACATGTAAAGAACTCAAACGTGACAACGGTATGATAATACGATATGATGACAATGCAGCGGTTGTCATTGATCAAGAAGGAAATCCAAAAGGAACTCGAGTTTTTGGCGCGATCGCTCGGGAATTGAGACAGTTGAATTTCACTAAAATAGTCTCATTAGCTCCTGAGGTATTATAAAGACTAGTAGATGAGACCATTATATAGTAGGGTATCTGAAGTAGATCAAATCCATTAGTAGATTGTGTCTTATGCATATACCTTTAATAATTCATAAAAAAAAAAATTGAAAGTGAAAATGAAAATCAAGAAAAAAAAAAAACAGAACATGTTGATTATATCAAAATGGGGAAGCCCTAATAATTATAGTTCGTCATGAGTAAGGACACTATTGCCGATATAATAACTTCTATAAGAAATGCTGACATGGATAAAAAAAGAACAGCTCGAATAGCATCTACTAATATAACCGAAAACATTATTAAAATACTTCTACGAGAAGGTTTTATTGAAAATGTTAGGAAACATCGAGAAAACAAGAAATATTTCTTGGTTTTAACCCTGCGACATAGAAGGAATCAGAAAGGAACATATAGAAATATTTTAAAGTGTATCAGCCGACCCGGTCTACGAATCTATTCCAACTATAAACGAATTCCTAGGATTTTAGGTGGAATAGGTATTGTAATTCTTTCTACTTCTCGAGGTATAATGACAGATCGAGAAGCTCGACTAAAAAGAATTGGAGGAGAAATTTTATGTTATATATGGTGATCCTTCTGAATATCCGAATTTGATCCGTAACTTTCGATTTGTGAAAAAGAGAGAAAAGGCAGGTTGTCTAATATCACTCCTCCTCCATTAGTTGATACTTCAAGGGGGTTACCTGAAATGAAAGAACAAAAATTGATTCATGAAGGTTTAATTACTGAATCACTTCCAAATGGTATGTTCCGGGTTCGTTTAGATAATGAAGATCTGATTCTAGGTTATGTTTCGGGGAGGATCCGACGTAGTTTTATACGGATACTACCAGGAGATAGAGTCAAAATCGAAGTAAGTCGTTATGATTCAACCAAGGGACGTATAATTTATAGACTTCGCAACAAAGGTTCGAACGATTAGGTGACTTTTTAAACATTTCTTCCATGGGGATACAATTCGAGGTTCAAAATTTCAAGAGACTTATTTTCTTCAAAAGAGTAGATTCGGAATTAAGGAATGACAAATATGAAAATAAGGGCTTCTGTTCGTAAAATTTGCGAAAAATGTCGACTGATCCGTAGGCGAGGACGAATTATAGTAATTTGTTTCAATCCGAGACATAAACAGAGACAAGGGTAATCTTTCTAAAAAGGGCCTTTCTAAAGTAAGGGACCCGTTGTACAAATAAAGGATCTGTTTTGACATGAAATGGATATATCCGTATATCTCTGACTCATATTTATGAGATGCTAAAATATGACAAAACCTATACCAAGAATTGGTTCGCGTAGGAATGGGCGTATTAGTTCACGTAAGAATGGACGTAGAATACCAAAAGGAGTTATTCATGTTCAAGCGAGTTTCAACAATACCATTGTAACTGTTACGGATATGCGAGGTCGGGTGGTTTCTTGGTCCTCCGCTGGTACTTGTGGATTCAGAGGCACAAGAAGAGGGACACCATTTGCTGCTCAAACCGCAGCAGGAAATGCTATTCGTACAGTAGTGGATCAGGGTATGCAACGAGCAGAAGTCATGATAAAGGGTCCTGGTCTCGGAAGAGATGCAGCATTACGAGCCATTCGCAGAAGTGGTATACTATTAAGTTTCGTACGTGACGTAACCCCTATGCCACATAATGGATGTAGACCTCCTAAAAAAAGGCGTGTGTAGAAATAAGAATTGAACTGATTTCAAGAGAAATAAATGATTCAATGATCTGATCAATAATATTAGTATGGTTCGAGAGGAAGTAGCAGTATCCACTCGGACACTACAGTGGAAGTGTGTTGAATCAAGAACAGACAGTAAGCGCCTTTCCTATGGACGTTTCATTCTGTCCCCGCTTATGAAAGGTCAAGCAGATATGATAGGTATCGCTATGCGAAGGGCTTTACTTGGAGAAATAGAAGGAACATGTATCACACGCGCAAAATCTGATAAGATACCACATGAATATTCTACGATAGTCGGTATTGAAGAATCAGTACATGAAATTTTCATGAATTTGAAAGAAATTGTATTGAGAAGTAATCTGTATGGAACTTGCGACGCATCTATTTTCGTCAGGGGTCCGAGATGCGTAACTGCTCAAGATATCATCTCGCCACCTTCTGTGAAAATGGTTGATACTACACAGCATATAGCTAGCCTGACAGAACCAATTGATTTGTGTATTGGATTACAAATCGAGAGGGATCGCGGATATCGTATGAAAACCCCAAATAACGATCAAGATGGAAGTTATCCTATAGAGGCTGTATCCATGCCTGTTCGAAATGCGAATCATAGTATTCATTCTTATGGGAATGGGAATGAGAAACAAGAGATACTTTTTCTAGAAATATGGACGAATGGAAGTTTAACTCCTAAAGAAGCACTTCACGAAGCTTCCCGTAATTTGATTGATTTATTTATTCCTTTTCTACATGGGGAGGAAGAGGACATAAATTTAGAGGACAATCTAAACAATCTAAACAGGGGTACTGTACCTTTTTTTACCTTTCAGGATAAATTGGCTAATCTAAAGAAAAACAAAAAAGGAATTGCATTGGAATGTATTTTTATTGACCAATCAGAATTGCCTCCCAGAACCTATAATTGTCTCAAAAGGTCCAATATACATACATTATTGGACCTTTTGAGTAAGAGTCAAGAAGATCTTATGAGAATTGAACATTTGCGCATAGAAGATGTAAAACGGATATTGGACATTTTACAGAAACATTTCACAATTGATTTACCTAAGAATAAGTTTTAAATCCATTGGAATTATTTCATCTTTTTATTTTATATTTTATAAAGAATAAAGAAAGAAATGAAGAATTATAAAGAAAGAGAAGAATCAAATAAAGAAAGAGAAGAATCAAATTGGTTTTGAATCTTTAGCACAACCCGATCCGTATATTCGAAATAGATCTATAATGGATCTATAATGAAATTTAAGAAATGTATCTAGGGAGGATTCATTTTGAAGCGACTATTCCCTAGATACATACGTCATGGTATTTCACAGTTCAATCAATTTGAAAAAGACCTAAAGTTAGAGATTTATCAATAGGTAATGTTGCTCCAATACCTAACCAAAGAGCTACTGCGGTACCGATCAAAAAGACTGTTGTAGCCACTGGACGACGAAATGGATTTTGGAATTTATTAACATTCTCCAAAAAGGGTACTGTCAATAATCCCGTTGGCACTGAAACCATTAAAAGAACACCCAATAACTTATTGGGTACTGTACGGAGGATTTGAAATACGGGAAAGAAGTACCATTCAGGTAATATTTCCAAAGGCGTTGCAAATGGATCTGCTGGTTCACCAATCATTGACGGTTCTAGAACTGCTAGGCCTACGTTACATGCAATAGTACCTAGAATTACTACTGGAAAAATATATAAAAGATCATTGGGCCATGCAGGTTCGCCGTAATAATTATGCCCCATCCCTTTAGCCAATTTAGCTCTTAATACAGGATCATTCAAGTCAGGTTTCTTTGTTATTGGGATAGGTGAATTCTTATGGATCCATCCCCCGAGGGAACCGGACATGATAATTTTTCATCATCCGGCTCGAGCAAGAATCAAAGGAATAAAAAATGGATCCATATCAAATCTATATGTAATCCACACATATAATATGACTCCATGTAAAAAAATATTTGCCGAATTCCATTTTCCGGAGTTGCAACTATCCATTGCAAGCAATTCAGTTCTTACAGGTAAATGCTCAATACCCAAGTGGGCTTACAGATTTGATCATGATCAAGTGCTTTTTGGATCGTCTCATGCCTTGTGATTGGTGTTTATCCCCACAATCTCTTGAGTCTTCTTACATACAAAGGATTTACTTGTTACTAATACAGTCTAGCCTCTGTTCTTCCTTAGATCCCTTGTTTCACTCCGATAGTATCGTAGATCGGGATAGATGCAGAGGAAATGAATGCATTTCCATACTATAAGTAAGTGTAATAGATAGAAGATAATCTGGATCATGCCACATTACTTATTCCACTGGATCTTACGGAGCCTGTTCATGCACGACATGATTCGGGTCTGATCATAGAAAAGATTCTCCTCAAGCGAACCAGCCTATCCTCTCTCTGTAGAGGGACTTCCGCGGTGGTTGGAAGAGAGACACATTTGTTTGTGAATTCCAATGTGGCAGATAAAATTATCTATCTGCACGGCCCAATCAATAGGTCAAGTCACACACTCCCATAATCCATCTTCTCTTCGGAGAATCCGCTTCAACTATTCGTATCAAATAAAGAATACAATGCTTCAGAATTAGTTGAAGGGAAATATCTAAATACCATGGATTATTCTTTTCAATAATCCATGTTTGTAGCAATGAAATACTATCGGTCCTCCCCGAAATGATATATGATCGATTACAAATATCTATAATCTATCTTCTCTATAAAGGACCTGAAATACCTTGCTTACGTATCATTGGGAAGTGCATTAACATAAATACGGAAGTAAGAAGAGGTAATACAAAAGTGTGTAAACTATAAAAACGGGTCAAAGTGGATTGACCCACACTAGCACTTCCACGTAATAACTCTACCAAAGGCGATCCTATTACAGGAATAGCGTCAGGTACGCCTGTCACGATTTTGACTGCCCAATAACCAATTTGGTCCCAAGGCAAGGAATAACCAGTCACACCAAAAGATGCAGTCAATACAGCTAGAACCACACCCGTAACCCAAGTTAATTCGCGAGGTTTTTTAAATCCACCTGTAAGATACACACGAAATACGTGCAGGATCATCATTAGGACCATCATACTTGCTGACCATCGGTGAACTGATCGGATTAACCAACCAAAGTTGGCTTCAGTCATTATGTATTGAACAGAGGCAAAGGCCTCTGTAACGGTCGGACGATAGTAAAAAGTCATAGCAAACCCTGTAGCTACTTGTACTAAAAAACAAGTAAGTGTAATCCCCCCTAGGCAATGAAATATGTTGACATGAGGAGGAACATATTTACTAGTTATATCATCCGCAATCGCCTGAATCTCGAGACGCTCCTCGAACCAATCATATACTTTATTGAGATAGGTAAACCAAGGGGACTCCCCCTCTGAGAACCGTATATGAGAATTTCATCTCGTACGGCTCAAGCGGAAACACCCAAATACTGGTTGCAACGGATATGTAATAGAAAGTTTGAAACTTCTTAGCCACTTGATTCAATCATCCCTGAAGATACGAAGGAACCCAAATCCGAAATCTCTTCTTTGTGATGATAATGCCAAAATATCAAGTTGGCTCATCTGTCTTTATGGTGATCGTTATAGGCCTCTTGAATCTTCTCTTCCCCTATTTTATTTATTTGTTATTTGATTTCTTGTTTTTGTTTGTGCGTAATGCGGATTTACTATTGTTTTGTTTCCTATTGATAGGAATTCTCTTGTTGAGACCCTATGAATCGATTGAAACCTCAGATTCATACTAGAACCACGATGATTCAATAAAGCCCCCAAGCTAAGCCCAAAGGTTCTCTGAGTAAGAACCATTTGATCATCACTTATTCAATGAATGGATGTAATGACTAAAAATCCAGAGAAACATTTGTCCTTCGGTCAAAAAAGCATGATTCTGAAGGAAGAAAAATCGTTCAATTTATGAAATACCTCTCATTTTTTGGAGTCCGGTCGCGAGGTCTGAATAGTAGGTATGAATCATAGTTCAAATATTTCTTGATTATATTCCGTGCTTCAGATACTAGAATGAATATCTGACGAGGCAGAACCATCTCGATCGAGATGACAGACCCATTCTCTGTACTATCAATAGGATCAATTATAACAAGTCACACACTCATATTCCGGAAATACCGAAACAACGGAA
>NW_027519685.1:15000-17500 GCF_043159265.1 Tasmannia lanceolata | reverse complement strand
ACGTAATCGATCGAAGACTACTTGAAAACGGTGCTTCTGTTCAGAAACGAAATGTTCCAAATGTTCCTGGAAGTTCTTGCTCCCATTGGACCATTTGTATCTATATGCATCAGGATCCCGATTCATGGATCTCTCGGTTCGAGAAATAAGAGGATCGAACCATTTCTTCTGACTCTTTTTCAAATTCGATAAATGTGGGTTGATCGTATATTTGATTATAGTTAGATGATTCAGAGTATCATTTCCTATTTGATCCCTTTGAATTCCATATTCAAAGTTGCGATCGGATCTATTCATTAAAAAGAATCGATTCGATACATTTCTTATGTACCCATAGGTGCTATATTGGATTTGAATCCAATTTCGGATCAATCTATATTGATTGACCGCCTCCATTATGTTGTTGCTAGCAAATACCACTATTTTGGGTTTTGGATCTTCCAAATCATTCCCGCAGGAGATCCGGACCGATTTTTTTCTGATCCTTCGATAAAAAGATTCATTCTCTTCATAAAAAATAGGAGGTAGAACCAATAAAGATTTCTTTTTCGATTCATCCCTGGAGTTGAATACCTCATTCAAGAATTTTTTTTGATCCAATCCGTAGGAATCAATAGAAAAGGCAAATCCCTTATGATACACCAGATCCGGCTCGGTTATTGATAGAGTGAATAGATCCGCCATTTCTTGAAATCTCTCTTCTGATTCAAAATCGTGGTGTAACGTGTATCCCCCTTTGTTCCGGTCATGGAATAGATGAAATAAATCAAAAAATGGATTTTTGTTCAAGAATGAAATCTTATTGGAACTGTCCATATCCGGTTCATCCTTCGGAACCATAGCACATCCCGGATCTAATGAAATAGGATGAATTGAGACGGTATTTTGTAAATACGTAATTATCTTGAATATATCAACCATTTCTTTATTTTCCGATCGCCTGGATCGGACAAAAGAAACATCTTGTTGTTTCTTCAACAATTTCTGATCTCTAGTGGACCTCTCAGTAGGATTCGAACCCAGATTAAGTTCTGACCCTCTGTCAGAGAAAAAAGAACGAATTGATCTTGTAGGATTCCCAAGAAATTCGTCGATTTCTTCCGGAAGCAGATGATTATTCATCTGCTTCTCACGTTCCGTGAATAGCCGGGACATTGAGGAATATCCAGAAAGGCATTTCGGGAATCGATCTGATTCTATCTCTGTTCGTTCCGTTTGAAGAAAGGAAGGATCCCAAAGAATCGATCTTTCTTTTAGTTGCTGAATCTCTGTTTGATTGATCAATGTGTGATATTCCGAATCCTCATTACTAATGGAATCGAAATGATCTCTGGATTGATCAGAAGATCCTTTCAATTGGCTAGAATCCGTTACTTGAACGAAAATAGATCTTGTGGAATCATATTGAATATTTGACGATACATTCTGTACCTTGCTAAAAAACCGATCCTTGTTTACCAACCACACATTGTCTAACCAAATCAAATTCTCTCTCGATACCTTCCTCAAAAAATCCGATTCGTGCTGATTCTTCCCCCAACTAACGAAGAGATCTTGGCGGAATTGCCACATATGAAATTGAGCACAATTTTGTAAAGAAATACCCCACTTGTTTCTCGAGAAGAGATGGGAAACATGCTCAATATCATTTGATTGAATAGTTGCCTCAGCTCCTTGTTGTTTGAAGAAACCCTCCACTTCAATTGGTCTTTTTTCACGAAAAGCAGACATGAGATAACAAATCAAGTGTTTCACTAAGATTTCGAATAGCTGTCCCGAATTCAAGTTGATTATGTTTCGCTTCTTCCTCGGAGAAAGACGATCAAAGAATTCCCGATCATGGTCCTTGCGGATCGGATCATCCGTATAGGATACAAAAAGAAACTCCAGATATTTTATATCTTTCTCTCTGAATGAGATCTCAATTTCAGCTACGGTTTCATTAGATATCTTACAACTAGAATCCCTCTTTTTTACGATCCGGTTCCTCCACCACCGCGAACCCCAGTTAGATTCAGGCATGATACACTTTTGAGTTATTGGGAGAACCCAAGTACTCTCTTTCGGATCCATGAAACAACTCTCAGAGATCTTTTTCCCTTTTGGAAGATACAGGAGCGAAACAATCAACCTATTGATATTGGAAGACCAAAAAGATTCTTCCAATGTATCATTTCTGGGTCCAATGGAATTCATAGGTATAGGAAGAATAGGTATAGGAAGAAGCCCCATCAAATAGAGATTTTTTCTTTCGACCATATTTCGATTGTTAATACGATATATAAGGACCGCTACTACAAGCAGTACTACACCTTTGATCGTGAAATATCGATTGCTTGTTGAACCCTGTGAATCACGTGAAAGTAGGATACTCCAAATTCGGGGGTCAAAGAGTTTCATAAAACGTTCTTGGTGGAAAAAAATGTGAGTGAAAGATCCCACTGAATCGAATTTGGTCCATGAATCTAAGAAATAGTGAGAATTCTTGATCTCTCTCAAT
>NW_027519685.1:0-10000 GCF_043159265.1 Tasmannia lanceolata | reverse complement strand
AGAATAATTGTATAATTGATTTATATGGATACTCTCAGGTTGAGACCACAAGTAAAAATGACATTGCCATAAATTGACAAGGTGATATTTCCATTTCTTCATCAGAAAATGAGTCCCTTTTGAAGCCAGAATCGCTTTTCCTTGATATCTGACATAATGCATGAAAGGATCCTTGAACAACCATAGGGTCTTCTGAAAATCATTACGAAGCACTACTAAAAGATGTTCTATTTTTCCATAAAAATGTGTTCGCTCAAGAAGGGTTCCCGAAGATGTTGATCGTAAATGAGAGGATTGTTTACGGAGAAAAACGAATATGGATTCGCATTCATATACATGAGAATTATATAGGAACAAGAAGAATCTTTGATTCCTTTTTGAAAAAAGGGAAATGGATTTCTTTGGAGTAATGAGACTATTCGAATTACGAGACTCGTAGAGAAAAAATCTCAACAAATGCAAAGAGGGAGCATCTTGTATCCAGCAGCGAAGGGTTTGAACCAAGATTTCCAGATGGATGGGGTGGGGTATTAGTATATCTGACACATGATTTAAATGTGAAAATTTGTCCTCTAAAAAGAGAAATATTGAATGAATAGATCGTATATGAGATTTTGCTATTTCTTTTTCTTCTAGGGAAGATACTAATCGTAGTGAGAATGGAATTTCCACAATGACTGCAAAAACCTCTGACATCATTTGAGAATCAAAATATTTGTTGTTCCCAACAAATAGATTTTGTTTAGAATCTTTAACCGAAAGAATCAAATGATTCTGTTGATGCATTCGAGTAATTAAACGTTTCACAATTAGTGAACTGAATTTATTGTCATAACCGAAAATTTCCATGGGTTTGTAAAGAATCGATCCATTTAAACCATGATCATGAGCAAGTGCATAGATATACTCCTGAAAGAGAAGCGGATATAGGAAGCATTGTTGTCGAGATCCGTCTATTTCTAAATATCCTTGTAATTCCTCCATTTGAAATGATACTTGAATCAAAAGCATAGAGATTTCTTGGGTTATCAAATAATACATAGTGCGATACGGTCAAAACAAGGTATCAAGGTATATAGTAATAAAAGAATCGATTAAGAAAAGAATGGATACCCCGGAGACAAGGAAGCCAATCAACAGATCCTCCATTTTTCCATCTAATTTTTTGTTTCGTTATAGTTACAAGAGATGACTGGAAATCCTTTATTTTTGCAAGCCGATCGCTCTTTTGACTTTGGAAAAATTCTCTTTATCAGTATACCGTTCTTCTACACATTCGTTTCCACTCCATAATCGAGAAAGAAAAGAATATTTAATAGTTAGGATTCATTAAAAAAAGGAATCGATAATCTACTCACAGGAGAACCCTTTCCCCCATCAGGCACTAATCTATTTTTAACATCTAATTAGATCGGGTAATCATTCGAATTAAGAACAAAAGCTCGTTACTTTTGGTTTCCCTATAATTGGAGCGATAGAGCCCTATCCATTTATTCACTCGATCCAATGGTGAATTGGTTTGGTCCCGTTCCAAGAATCAAAACAAGATTTTGTACCGATTCGGTAAGGATAAAGTATTATCAACAAAATTCTCCATTGATACGACATGCTATTTTTTCCATTCATTCCCTTTCAGGATCAGTCGTGGTCTTACAAACTATACCAATGGTATGGACGAATCCCTTGCTTCATCCAAATGTGTAAAAGATCATAGCCGCACTTAAAAGCCGAGTACTCTACCGTTGAGTTAGCAACCCGGAAAAATATGGTGTGTAGATACGATCGGAATAAAAATAAAACTCAAACCAAGAGATTGGGATTGGATTGCTCGACCCCGTCAAAACATTGAACTAGTAACAAACAAATCTAAAAGAAAATTTGATGATCAATTATGAACATCAAAATGAACAGATTAGATGAAAATACAACGAATTCCCGGATCAATATAGATGGATGCCAAAATTTATGGATCATCCATATTTTTATCAATATTTTTTTTTTTCATTTTTCATTAAGAAGATACTTCTTGTGTCGCAGCGAATCTGGCGAACTCACCATTTGAGTGAAATTGAAATAAAGTAAAGAAATAAAGAAACAAACTTATGAGGCTGGGATAAATGGATCTATTTATCCACGATCAAATTATATTTGATCGATACAACATTGTCAATATGAATTGAATGTTGGTTGAGAAAACAAATTCAATTAAAGAAAATAAGTACTTGTGTTGGATTGACACTACACAGATCAGAAATGAAGTGTGGATGGGGGAATAAATAAGAAAAAAAAAAAAGTAGGAAAAAAATCTCTAGTTTATTCAATAGAGGTACAATAAACAAGATTGACCCCTTGTTTGTTGGTGGAGTCCCAACGAAAACAATCCGATTGATGGTAATCCCATACCATCATTTTCTAGATCCGATTATTTCATCTATTCACTCGAGATTTTTTTTTCTATCTGTCTCATATCAATAAAAAAAGATTTTTTTTCGTTATCGTTATCTGATATGGGATTATAGAGGAGCAATAGTGAATAGGTATGAATAGAGTAAGAAAAATCGGAGTGGTGGAGAAAGAATTACACAAAGCTCGATAAGATACTGGGCACCCCCCTTTTTTGTTTATTTCATTTATTTCATTTCGTTTGATTAATTCGAAGTTCCTTAAAGACCTCTGCCTTCTTTGAAATATCATGAACAGTTCCTGTAGGTTGAGCGCCTTTTTCAAGGAAATATAGAATAGCAGGAACGTTTGAATAAGTTTGATTCTTTATCGGATCGTAAAAACCCACTTTACGAAGATCTCTTCCTTCTCTTTGGGATCGAACATCAATCGCAATGATTCGATAGATGACTCATTGGGATAGATATAGATGAACAATGCCCCCCCTAGAAACGTATAGGAGGTTTTCTCCTCATACGGCTCGAGAAAGAATGATTCGAGTTTGAATTTATGCTATGCATATCATATAGTGACAAATGTATCCATAAAATCATCAATTAGACTATAAGTTGAGTCGTTTTTTTTGTTCTTCCTTCCTTTCCTTTCCTGAAAAAAAAAAAGAAATATCATTCGTACTCATAACTCAAGTTGGGCAATTCTCAAAGAGCTTAAAGGGAAATCCTTGGACATTTGTTGAGCCGTCTCTAACCTCTTTTATTTGTCCCGCCTAGAATCTCTTTTTCTTCCTCATTCTGATCTAGTTCCAGTTGTTGAGACAATTGAAAATGGTGTTTCCTTGTTCCGGTATCCTTTATCTTTGCTTTGAATCATTGGGTTTAGACATTACTTCGGTGATCCTTAATCGTTTCAAAATGGTCGCAACATACCTTTTGTTATTTCTTTCTATTGAAAGAATCATACGAACGATTGATTCCCCTGTAATACACTTTTGATCAAAATAGTTTTACCAATTCCGGCAAATTTTACTTTGTTTTTTTTTATTCGAAACTTGTTGGAATTTGAACCTTTGGATTTCTATATCGAAGATATACTTACGAAGTTGTTCCAACTTATTGATTGGCACTAACCCTAGATCCTTCCCCTTGATAAATGAATCAATACTTTATACTCGAGCTACATCATGTACTATTTACAACCCCCAATTTTGGGGGGTCCTAGTAGAACAGAACAAACTATGTCGAGCCAAGAGCATCTTCATTGATATATAAAATGGTGGATGCAAGAATCCACAGCCGATCATGTCTTTCAAGTCGCACGTTGCTTTCTACCACATCGTTTCAAACGAAGTTTTACCATAACATTCCTCTAATTTTGAACCGGTATGGAATTGATTCAATATGGAATCCGGAATAGTCATTGGCTCAATCGGTACGCTCAATCGGTACACAGCAGTCCATACTTTTATATTTATATATATATAAATTATATATATAAATAGATATTTATATCTATATTTTGATTTTGATATATATTTTGATATCTATATTATAGATATTTTGATATATATATGGATGGATAGGTATTCATCTAGAGAAGGCCCCACAAGCAAAGACAAAGATTCAATCTTACCCCATATTCGACCGTATGAATGAAACACATTTCTAAAAAAGACGAATAAACGAATTACTTAACACTTCTTTACATCTACATCTTCAACAGATTGTTCGGGACAATCAATCATGAAGGATCCAACTCTTTCTCGAACAACTAAATTAAAGAAAGGTCTTTAATTAGATTCTCAATACTCAATACCGGAACAAAATAAGTCATTAGCCAAATAAGCTATTCCAATGACTCGGAAAAGTCGCAAATGAATCGATTATAGACTAGGTTCATCAATCTCGCGCTTCTTCAAGTATCTAAGGATTGATAAAGGAATCATGAAAAAAGGTTTCAAGAATTTCCTACTTCGACATCATAATTTCCTACTTCGACATCATTATCATTAATGGAAATAAGTTTTCCTGTAATGACTAAATTTGATCATCATAAGACATAAGAGAAATCCATGTTCCTTTTCCAATTGAATCATTAATGATTTAAAGCAGGTAGATGGATCGAGAAACAAATTCAATTTATTTGTTTTCATGGGGATGGGATGGATGGAAAAAAGCTCTCATGTAAGATAAGATTAAGGTTGTTATTCTTCCATCTGATTGATAAAACCAGAACCGTAGGAGTATGATCTTTCCGTATCCATCAGATACACAGAACAATTGTCAACGGGAGTAATCATAGATATTTAAGGTAAGGTATCAAAGATCTTTTTCACCGCAGCCGAAATACCGGTATCACTGAAATAGAACAAACAATAACAATACATGTAGGCATGGTTCATTTTATACAGATTTTGCTTTACTTTAGGTTTAGTAACCCTTCCATAAATTCTATCAAGTCAAAAGTAAAGTGAATGGAATATATGAATCTTCCTCCCAATCACTACATTGACTTCCAATTATTTATTGTAGCCAGATGCAAAAAAAAAAAAAGCAATTAGGCTCAAAGAAAAAAAATCTGTTCCATATTGCACTTTATTGTTTATTAATGAGATCCGGACGACACAGATATTGAAAAATTGATACCTTCCATTGCCGATTAACTCGAATTCTATGGGGATCATGAATCATACCCCAAGACAATCAAATAATAAAAGATCCTCTTGCGGTATGTTATATTATCTTGTATAGGTACAAAGCAAAATGGGTCCAGATCAATTCGTTGTTCTTAATTTTGATTTTACCCCACCCACACCCAGTCTTAAGAACTTTAATCCCAGTGATGTAATTAGTCCCAAGAACTCCCTCCTGTTTAGGATTCAGGATCCACATAGAATTAGTCATTTTGACTAACATGTTTAGTTTCGAAAAAATAGAGATCTTATCTTTCGCATTTCAACTTAGAATGCATCATGTGAGAATCAAAATATAATAGATGGGCATAAAGTTTCTATAAGTGACTAACTTACCCCAATATGAATATGAGTAGAGCGGGACGGGCATACACTGAACGGCCCATCCCATTTTTTTTTTAATTCAACTTTGATCTATGTTCCCATCCTACCTAATATCAAAAAGGTAAAAGATGTTTATTTCCATCCGCAATTTATACTCGATTCTTTTTCTTACAATTGGAAATCGAAAGGAATCTATGATTCATAGAAGAATCATTAGAACTCAGAAAGAAAAATTGGATCATATTGTATCCAACCTTATACCTTATACTCTTAAACAGAAGATTGTTAAAGAGAACAATCTTTGTTTTGATAGAAGCGGTCTGGGACGGAAGGATTCGAACCTCCGAGTAACGGGACCAAAACCCGCTGCCTTACCACTTGGCCACGCCCCATTTAGATTTCAATTCGACACTAATAAACACTAATATTGTTATTGGTTATTCGTCAATTCCAGCCCAAATATCTATGGAATAGGTTGTTGCTAGGATTCTATACGTGTAAATGTAGAATGAAAATGAATTCATTGATCATTCCATATAAGTCAATTAAGATATTGTATGAAAGTATGATTCCTTCTATTCTCATTTGAGAATTGAAGGATTTTTGATTGGGGGAAGTTCAAAGAAAAAGAAAGAAGGATTTTTTGTCTTCTCTTCTTTCTTAATTTTTCCCTTATATCAATAACTCAATAAAAATGAAATTATCTCCAAGAACGAAATATTTCTTATGCTTAATATCTTTAGTTTGATCTGTATCTGTCTTAATTCTGCCCTTCATTCGAGTAGCTTTTTCTTCGCCAAATTGCCCGAAGCTTATGCTTTTTTCAATCCAATCGTAGATTTTATGCCAGTCATACCTGTGCTCTTTTTTCTCTTAGCCCTTGTTTGGCAAGCTGCTGTAAGTTTTCGATGAGATCTTTAATACTGTCCTAGAAACATTCATATTCATGATTTATTCGATAAAATAAATTCAACTCTAACATAACAATTGATAAGATCAGATAAGTCTTACATTATGAACCCTCGATTCAAAGATTGAAATTCTTTTGCTTTTTGATAGCCGCGATGAATCTGGATCACCTAATTTCCGCATTATGCCCTTCCAGTTCCAGGGGTCAAAGACCCCATTATGGTACCCCATAATACCTAATTGGGGTATGACAAGATAATTTTGGTAACAAAGGAATTCCTGCAAATTCCTTTCTTTTCTAGAAACCACTTTTTCATTTCTTTTCTTGGTGTCAAGGATATGTGGTACAAAAATAGAGAATCTATTCCCTTATTTCCTTTGCAAAAAACAAAAAAAAAATGATCTTGGAGATTGTGCAATGCTTACTCTCAAACTCTTCGTTTACACAGTAGTGATATTCTTTGTTTCTCTCTTCATCTTCGGATTCCTATCTAATGATCCAGGACGTAATCCTGGACGTGAGGAATAAAAAAATCAGAGATTTTTCATTATTTCCTTGCTTGATTTCTGCATTTTCCTATGCTTTTCTCTATTCCAGACATTTAACTATGATAAAGGACTTGATATTTTTTCGAATTCGAAAGATAAATCTCAAGTGATCCGAGGGAACGGAGAAAGAGGGATTCGAACCCTCGGTACGAACAGCTCGTACAACGGATTAGCAATCCGTCGCTTTAGTCCACTCAGCCATCTCTCCCAATTACAAAAAGATAATTCATATGCGACGCCTGAAGTAAATATTGATCAAAGTCTTTCTTTATCTTTATTTATTTATTTTATACATTTATTTATACTTACTATATTATACTTACTATATATATACGAATTATCTTTATTTATTTATTTTATACATTTATTTATACTTACTATATTATACTTACTATATATATACGAATTTTATCCGCAATTCAATTTGGATAACGATTCGAAACAGATATCTCCAATAGAAAGAGTACGTCTTTGATTTCGTCCGAAGGGTTCTTTTATTCCCCCGGCCTGGCCAGTACAGTACCTAGCCAGGCCGTTCCTTCTTTTGTTCCAATGAATCATGGATCAAATTATTTTTCTGATTTGAAAACCAAATTGTTATTGAAGCAGCAACAAGAGCAAGAAGGACTATTTCCATTCCTATGATAGGAGTTTCATTTCTTATTATTTTTTCTTTTTCCTTTTCTCGATTTCCCTACTGGAATAAAAAAACATACATATTCTATTTCTATTAGAACTCATTTATTTCTTCAAGGGACAAGCTTTGTTTGAACATTTGAGTCCACAAACACAAACAAAATGAATACTATGATTTTTTACTAGATCTAATTGACCCCAATTCAGAAGATCGGACAGGTGAATGAATAGGGAAGAAAGGAATAGCTTCGAAAAAAGATAAGACTCAAATTAAAACTCTCCTTCTTTATTTTTATTTTTTTGAGAAAATCGTTTCTTTGCTTGAAAGACTCGAGGAAGAAGTTGAAAAAAAAAAATGGAGCTATGGATTCTTGCGCAACTTAACTCAATCTTATGTTCCGACTTAAATGGATCTTTCAGGCCGGGACTGTCAGTAATAACTCCACCAGCAAAAGAAAAGATATAACTTGTTATTTAAATGAGCCCCCATTCTCTTCTCCTATTTCATCAAGCCTTCCCCCTGGAACACATCAGCACTCCAATTTTCATGATTCTGATACTATCTTGATTACGTTTTACTCCCTTGTTTTGTTGGACAAACGGTACATTCATATACAATAATCATATTGTAGCGGGTATAGTTTAGTGGTAAAAGTGTGATTCGTTCTATTAACAACTGAAATAGTTAAAGGTTCTTTCGGTTTTTTCCTATTCCGATCAAAAACTTTATTTCTTAAAAGGGTTTAATCCTTTACCTCTCAACGCCACGTTTGAGGAAGAATATACATTCTCGTGATTTGTATCCAAAGGTAAATTATAATTTGAATAAGCAAATTGGATTATGGAATCGCGAAACATAATTTTTTTTTTTTTGAGTTGGATCAACCGTTCCTTTTGAATGAGTATGAGTAAAGGATCTATGGATGAAGATACAAAAGTTTATTTCTAATCGTAACTAGATCTTCCACTTTTTGGGGGGGAGGAGGTTGAAGCCAAATAGCTATTAAACGATGACTTTGGTTTACTAGAGTCGTCGACATATTGTTTCAGCTCGGCGGAAGAAAATTCTTTTCCTCAGGATTCTCGCGAGTAGAAATAGGGAACGAAGTAACTAGAAGTATTTTTTAAAATCCCCTCTTCTAGAGGGATCATCTAGAAAGTGAGTTGTTTTGTATGCATTCATATTCATACAGAAAAACTGACATAGATGTTATGGATCGAATTTTTTCTTTGAATTCGGATTTGCGATGACTCCCCTTTTTCCACACATCGTATCGTAAATATTTTCTCTTTTTTTTTTAGTTTCGTTTACGCCTTAGATCTGGGAATCCATCTATATTCCATAAAGGAGCCGAATGAAACCAAAGTTTCATGTTCGGTTTTGAATTAGAGACGTTAAAAATGATGAATCGACGTCGACTATAACCCCTAGCCTTCCAAGCTAACGATGCGGGTTCGATTCCCGCTACCCGCTCCATATTAATTATTATTATTATTATACGTGCATCGTTGATTTGGATATGCATCTTTTCTTTATTCCCTAAAATCTCTCACATACAATACAATTCGTTTATCGGAACGGGCGATAGGAAAGCAAGAATGCGAAAGAAGAAAATCGGAATGAAAAGCAAAGCGCCCATTGTCTAATGGATAGGACAGAGGTCTTCTAAACCTTTGGTATAGGTTCAAATCCTATTGGACGCAATTTATTTCCATCTATTTTTGTAGATTGCTATGCCAAGAAAGATATTTTGAATGATTCGAACCGGAAACACTTCTCAACGATTCCTTTCCTCTTGTACTCAGAGTGATCAATTTCTTTATGTTTGTTCCTGAAGTATAAACAGTTCCATCTGTTCCGGAATAGCTTCCTTCAAAAGGGCTTCTGCTTGTTCGGTGAATGTCTTGGTAGAAGATATGATTTCTTGGAACTGAGGTTTGTTTGTTTTTAAGTGGGTACGTAACTGAACGAGAAATTTCTTTACCTGTCCAATATCTAACGGATCAAGATACCCATTCGCCCCAGTATAAATAGTAAGTATTTGTTCTTCCACCGTGAGAGGGGCTGATTGAGATTGTTTGAGCAACTCGCGTAATCGTTGACCTCTTGCCAACTGATTCTGAGTGGCTTTATCGAGATCAGAAGCGAATTGTGCAAAGGCTTCTAACTCTGCGAATTGAGCCAGTTCCAATTTTGATTTACCA
Source organism: Tasmannia lanceolata (assembly GCF_043159265.1). NCBI lineage: Eukaryota > Viridiplantae > Streptophyta > Magnoliopsida > Canellales > Winteraceae > Tasmannia > Tasmannia lanceolata. The sequence goes on along the minus strand of NW_027519685.1, from coordinate 285 downwards.
GCTACCTGTTTCATGGCTTTAATTTGAGCTGCGGATCCTACTCTGGAGACCGAAATACCCACATTAATAGCAGGACGGATTCCAGCATTGAATAGATCGGCAGATAAGAATATTTGTCCATCTGTAATGGAAATCACATTAGTAGGAATATAAGCCGAAACGTCCCCAGATTGAGTCTCAACTATGGGTAAAGCGGTCATACTTCCTTCACCTAAACGAGAACTTGATTTAGCGGCTCTTTCCAAAAGGCGTGAATGCAAATAAAAAACATCTCCTGGATAAGCT
>NW_027519684.1:7500-19270 GCF_043159265.1 Tasmannia lanceolata | reverse complement strand
ACCTTTCTTTCCTAGTTATAACTTTCCTATTTATAAATAAATAAGTAAATAAGTGCAGCTGGTTGGATCCAGCCTATTCTTGAAATACACAACTCGCACACACTCCCTTTCCAAAAAAGATCAATACACCAAGCACTACACTTAGATTTATTGGATTTGTTGCTAAAATATCGGTATTAAGCCCGAAACTCCCGGCGTATGACCAGTGACCCAAGGAAACGAAAGAATCGGTTACATTTTTCATATGCTCTCCTCTTATAGATAGGACTAACAAAATTAATTGAACAGAGTTTTCTTTATTGTATAATTTCGCCCCACTTTTGATTGATTTCTTTTTATTTATTTACTTATTTATAAATATGAATTTATTTATAAAATAGATTCATTTCATTTTGAAATTTCATTTATTCTTTATTATTATTTCAATTGAAGTTCCCAATCCAATAAAATACTTATTAATATGAGGTCCCGGGTCTCATGCCAATTGCGAAATACCTCGTTTGTTACAACGCTTCCTAAAAGTGAAAAAAAAAAAAGGGTTCCATTAAGGATGGAAAGGAAGAAAGCGAGTGGATCTACTAATTCCTCATCCTCAAATCAGCCTTTTCCCTGGGGTGGGGTATTGTCTCAACGAATAAGTGGTTGTAGGAGTAAAGTGTTGATATAATTCGAAGAAGCAAGCGGCAAGTTCACGGCAATCAAATAAGAAAAAAATAAGTACGTATTTTTCACATTTATAGGATTAAACAAAAGGATTCGCAAATAAAAGCGCTAATGCCACGACCAGTCCGTAAATTGTTAAAGCTTCCATAAAAGCCAGACTAAGCAATAAAGTACCTCGTATTTTACCCTCTGCTTCTGGTTGTCTCGCAATACCTTCTACAGCTTGGCCCGCAGCAGTACCTTGACCAACTCCAGGTCCAATTGAAGCAAGCCCTACGGCCAATCCAGCAGCAATAACGGAAGCGGCAGAAATCAGTGGATTCATGGTAAGCTCCTCGCACCAAAATAAAGAAATGGTTAATGATACAATCACTGAATTATGACTTATTATTCCATCACTAAGATCCATCGGGTCGAAGTAACTAAGAACTCCAAATTGAAGTGATGATATTACTGAATCATCATAACTGCTTCAATATCTCGTTTTTAGTTCCTATCCATGGAGTCTTTGTAAAGTCATACGATTCTAGTTCTTCCATTTCTTTGTTCCGAACCACTCTTTCAATTCTTCGCTCTTTCTCTTCTATATCCTTAACTTCATCTGTTTATTCATTCAATCCACAGCCAAAGATGAAACGGAAGTCCTTCCGTTGGAATCCATCTAACTTCAGTGGGATGGGAAATAATATATATGGATAGTCCATATATAACTCGTGAATATCTAATATCACATATACATATGTTTCTTCCATAACGTAAACCATTCGTATCTTATATTGAATTGGATTATAGAATCATTCTTCGAAACATACACAGGGATTGAATTATAGCCATTACATATACCCAGCTCAACCTCCCTAACCTACCTTTTTCTGAATCTTATTTGTTTGTAAACTTTTCTCTTCCTTTTCTTTATCATTATTGCGCATTGATATAAACGGATGGATTCATCAGCCCGAACCATTCCATATCCATATCAAGATTTGATTGATCCAATTGCAGACAATTTTTGTCAACCATTGAATTGATAGAACATAGTTTTTTTGTTTAGGCATACGTCGGAAACAGATAACATAACAATTCTTTCTTATTCAAATTATGAATCGTAATACCGTAATCGTAATTGACTGATATAAATAGAATATCAATTGGAGAGGTATGACGTAAATGGACCAAACGGGAATCTTAGGAAAAAAGATCTTTTCGATCTCTTTCCTTTTTTTTTTTTTAATTCCCTAATATCGTACATCTTTATTGACCCTACTCTAAATCGTATCTACCATATTTGTAGATATCCATCATGTTCCCCAAGTAGATTATCTTGAGCCACCCATGAGTTGGGATAGTCTTGTTTTTTTTTTCAAAAAAAAAAAAACAAGACTATTTTGGAAGCTAGTCAATGATGACCCTCCATGGATTCACCTATATAAGCCGCGGCTAAAGTCGCAAAAATAAGAGCTTGAATCCCGCTTGTGAATAATCCAAGAAACATGACAGGTATAGGAACCACTAAAGGTACTAAAGAAACAAGAACAACAACTACTAATTCATCAGCCAATATATTCCCGAAAAGTCGAAAACTAAGTGATAAAGGTTTTGTGAAATCTTCTAGGATGTTAATTGGTAAAAGTATTGGAGTTGGTTGAATGTATTTACCGAAATAGCCCAATCCCTTTTTAGTAAGACCCGCATAGAAATATGCCACTGACGTGGGTAAAGCTAAAGCAACAGTAGTATTTATATCATTCGTGGGTGCAGCTAACTCCCCATGAGGTAACTGTATGATTTTCCGAGGTAAAAGAGCACCTGACCAGTTAGAAACAAAAATAAATAGGAACATAGTTCCAATAAAAGGAACCCAAGGACCATAATCTTCTCCAATCTGAGTTTTGCTCAAGTCTCGAATGAATTCAAGTACATATTCGAAGAAATTCTGACTGTTAGTTGGAATGGTTTGTGGGTTCCGAACAGCTATAGTGGCTGAACCTAATAAGATAGCAATTACGACCCAAGAAGTGATAAGTACTTGGGCATGGACTTGGAAACCCCCTATTTGCCAATAGAAATGTTGGCCTACTTCCACACCGGATAGATCGTATAACCCTTTGAGTGTGTTGATGGAACATGGTAGAACATTCATATTGCCCTCTGACAGAAATAGAACTTAAAAAAGAATTATTTTGATTCAACCCTCTCTTTCTCGACTCGACTACTTTAAATCGTATATTTAGGATACCAAGTAATCACATAATATCCCCAGTGATTTTGATCTCTTTTTTGAGATTCAGAAATAGTAACCGATTAAATCAATCTATGGGGTTCAAAAAGTCATTGGCTTATCTTATTATTAATCAACGATTTCTTATATAGCTAGAACGACCCTCACAAATTGCGGATACTAATTTGTTAAGAATCAATCGGATTGACGCTATAGCGTCATCGTTGGCTGGAATAGAAATATCTGCGAGATCCGGGTTACAATTTGTATCGATTAAGCAAATCGTCGGAATCCCTAAAGTGAGACATTCTCGAAGAGCCGTATATTCTTCTTGCTGATCAACGATGATTACAATATCGGGTAAGCCCGTCATATATTTGATCCCACCCAAATATGTTTGCAGGTGAGATAATTGTCTCTTCAACATTGCTGCATCTCTTTTCGGTAGACGGTTGAGTTTCCCCGCCTTTTGTTCCGCTTTCAAATCCCTAAACTTATGAAGTCTCGTTTCTGTAGTGGACCAATTCGTTGACATACCACCGAGCCATTTTTTATTAACATAATGACACCGAGCCTTTATTGCAGCTGATGCTACTGAATCAGCTGCTTTATTTTTGGTACCAACTATTAAGAAGTGTTTTCCCCTACTTGCTGCATCAAAAACTAAATCACAGGCTTCTGACAAAAAACGAGCAGTTCTAGTAAGATTTGTAATATGAATACCTTTACGCTTTGCAGAGATGTAAGGTGCCATTCTAGGATTCCATTTCCTAGTACCATGACCAAAATGAACTCCTGCTTCCATCATCTCTTCTAAATTAATGTTCCAATATCTTCTTGTCATTTTTCCCCACACTTTCTCTTTTTTTTTTTTTTAAGAGACGAGGTACCCTGAAATAAATAATTGTTCCGACGGAACCTTCTCCCGGAGATTGACCCTTGATACATGGTCCAAGTGATTAATTCCTTTCTATTCGTTATTATCTTTATTACCCAATAAAAAGACCGGACCATACCATATAATTAAAGTTAAAAGAAAAGAATCAATTTGCTCTTAGGAATCATGAAATCCCGTAAATTATTGTTCTGGTGTATTATGGAAATTATTTGGGATGTAAGAACCAAATAATTCTCTGTGGTGGAACAAAATATCTCTAATTTCCCCCTCGAATAGATTCTTCTTTTTGATTTCCAAGGGAATGTTGTTGTCTTGCCTTGAACGGTGCACTAATCCCTTGAATCCGGTACCAACAGGTATCATCCCCCCCAGAACAACGTTCTCTTTCAGGCCTTTCAACCAATCAATACGACCTCGTAGAGCGGCTTTTGCTAAAACTCGAGCAGTTTCTTGAAAACTTGCTTCGGATATGAAACTTTGAGTATTCAGAGATGCCCTGGTAATTCCCAATAAGATGGCTCGGTAACAGATCGCTTCTTCCAAAGCACGCCCTGTTCGTTCCGCTCGAAACAATCCTATTAGTTCTCCGGGTGAAAAAACATTAGACATTCCATCTTCTGAAACCAACACTTTTGATGTTATTTGACGTACAATAATCTCTATATGCCTATTATGGATTTGCACCCCCTGGGATCGATAAACCCTTTGGATCTTATTAACCAAAGAGATACGACTTTGCGCTATGGTTAGCTCAGCACCAATCAAGAATTCCCACGGAATTCCAAGAATTCTTTTTATATGTTCGTTCCAACCCTCAACCCTCTTTTCTAGGTTCATCGATATTGAATCAATCGAACGCACTTCTAACACTTGTTCCACTTTTGGAAGACCTTGCGTTATATCACCCGATCTCGATTTTTCATATATAAATGTAACTAATGTATCCCCTTCGTAAAGGATTTCTCCATAATGACCATGAACGGTTGCCCCTGGGGTGGCCAAATGAGGCTTAGCTGATCTTATGACTAAGGAGTCAACATGAACAATTAGAACTTGACCAGATTTTATCTGTGGTCCATATTTGGATATACATACATTTTCACAAATAAACTGTCCGAGGACAATTATTTTGGATGTCTTCTCACAATAATCGTGATGGAGAAAGCACCAAGTCAAATCGAATGGATGAAAAATGATGTTCCTGCATGGATAGGGATTATAAATTCTCCCATTTTCATCCATTAAATAATATTTAAGTACTTGTAAAGTCTGTTTTAAATTGTCAAGTAGCAAATATTTATTTAACAAGATCTGATTATGAGTTATTAAATAGTAAGGTGAATAAAAATTCGCAATTTTAGGTACAGTCCCTAAGGGACCCAACGAATTCCTAATCGGAATCATGGGATCCTCTTTAATTTGAATTGATTCTTTTGTCACATTGTGAGATTTAGAACCATTGAATGGACCAATTCGAGAACAATTGGATAATGACAAAATTAGAAAAGATTGGCATTCCTTATTTCTATTCAGCAACGTACGAATAGTTCCTTGATGTTGGGTAAGTGATTGAATCCTCCTCGCCTTGGAATAAAAAGGATTGATATTGGTGTGATCTGATCCATTATCTGGGATCAATCCCGAACCCGCCATATCATTCCTTTTTCCGATATACGAAATAGGGGACTTCACTAAGTCAATTCTTATGAAATCTCGAATCAGATCATTTGCCCTCACTTCAACAATGGAAGCCTGAACCTTTTCTATAGAACCATTTCGGTCTTGGTCCCAATTCAATACTAAACAAGTACGAACTAATTGAATACTTGTGTAATAAATTCCTCGAATTGGTTTGCCATTTCTATAAAGGATATAATTTTCAACTCGGAATTTCACATTATCCCTTTCTTGCAACAGATCCTGGGGAAAAAGCGTTGCTAAATTGATACCATCAGCTATTTCATATGTGACTACGGATCGAACCGAAACAAAATACTTTTTCTTGGTAGGTGTGATCCGTTGGACATAGATCCAATTTTGTAATTTTTTTGATTCCTTAGAATTTTTTTTTCCCGTTCCTGGTGGTATCAAGATGCCGCTGTGCCGGGAGATCTTATCTGTCTCTCCAGGAAAATGGATATCTCCAGAAAAGATTTTCAGTTCAATCCTTTTTTTTTTTCTCTCCACTCGGACTAATCCACCTACGCGGCTTCTTGTATTTAAAGTGATTCGTGTATCGACTCCAATGATACTATTGTTCTGTACCATTATGGACGAAGAGCCAGGTAAGATATGCACTTCTTCGGGAATGAAAAAAAAGCGATCTACTTTCATTTGGTATTTCGGACTAAATTCCTTTGCTCCTCGATACTCAATCAAATCCTCTTTTTTGACGATTGAATCCACTTCTACAGTCCCATACTTAGTAATTCCTGAACTGCTTCTTCTGTATCGGGGATCGTCGAAATAAGCAAGAATACTATTTCTACGTAAAATACCATTTATGGGTATTTCAATCGAGATACCAGAACGAGGCATTAGTTCTTTCTCTCGTTCTTGATCATATTGGAATGGGATGATGAATCTATTTCTTCGCCTTTTCGCCAATAAATCAGAATTCTCGTGGAGAATGGCAGGATATATGAAATTCCAACGACCATTGGATATGATTCGAGCAGGTCCTGAATAATCAAGAATCTTTCCCTCTTTTTTACCGGAAGGATCTGAACTAAACAATTTGTGTCTCACTCGATCATTAGTCACTGAGAGGTCAGAACTCTCTCTCTGTTCGACAGAAAGAGAATGAATGTTCATTTGATCTTGATCCTTGTGGAGCGAAAAAGGCACTATACTAGATCTGCACGGACCCCCCGATAATATCCATAAATGACTTGTTTTAGGTAAGAGATGAACATTACCATATGTATATTCAGGTGCATGGTACACATCGGTACTCCAGTGCATTTCTCCCTCTGAGTCAGAATAAATATGTTTTCGAACTCTCTCTTTAAAATTGAAAGTGGATGTTCCAGCGCGAATCTCGGCAATCACTTGTTCTGATTCTACATATTGATCATTTTGAACTAAAAGAAAACTTTTTGGTGGAATATTCACATTATGTAGAATATCCTGACTCTCAATAGTGACATACAGGTCTATATAACATAGAAAAGCAGGATGCCCATGACGTGTACGTGTGGGATGAACCAAATCCTCATTGAATTTTATTTTTCCATTAGAGGGGGCTCGTACATGTTCTGCAGTACCACCTGTGAATACTCCACCGGTATGAAAAGTTCTTAATGTTAGTTGAGTCCCTGGTTCCCCAATTGATTGACCCGCAATGATACCTACTGCTTCTCCCAATTCGACCAGGTCACCATGAGTGGGACTCCGACCATAACATAATCGACAGATCCAAGATGTACTCCTGCAAATAAAGGGGGTTCGAATATATATTGATTGTGCTCGAAAGGTTATGAATCGATTGACAAGCCCAACCCCAATATCTTGATTTCGAGCGGCAATGCATCGTAGACCCATATATATATCGTCTGCTAATACACGACCAATTAGTGTTTGGATCAACATTTTTTCCGTCATCCCATTTCGAGGACTCACGGAAATACCTCGGATAGTGCCACAATCTGTTCTACGTACAACAATGTGTTGAACTACTTCAACAAGTCGACGCGTGAGGTATCCAGCATCTGATGTTCGTACAGCAGTATCCACAACTCCTTTGCGAGCTCCGTAGCAAGAAATGAGATATTCCGTTAAAGAAAGTCCTTCGCGTAAATTGCTTTGAATGGGTAAATCAATCATTTGTCCTTGGGGATCCGACATTAATCCTCTCATACCGACTAATTGGTGTACCTGAGATGCATTTCCCCGAGCTCCCGAAAAGGACATTATATGGACTGGATTAGAAGGATCCGTCATCCTAAAATTAGGATGCATTTCTTGTCTCAAATATTCACTTGTAGCATACCATATCTCAATGGATTGACGTAATTTTTCTACCGCGTGTGTACATTCCCATAATGATGGTGCTTTTCCAAAATCAAACTTTGTTGTTCAGCATCTTGGACTAGCCATCCCTTAGAAGGTATTGTTAAAAGATCATCAATTCCTAATGAAATGGATGTAGCAGTGGCTTGCTGGAAACCCATAGTCTTTACTTGATCCAGTATGTGTGATGTATATGCCATTCCGAAGTGATCTATTAATCGACTAATAAGTCGTTTCATGGCAGTTCCATCTATCACTTTATTGTGAAAGACCAGATCGGCCCGTTCCGCCATAAGTACCTCCATATTCTGTTGAGTAGGATTCGACAATAGGTTTGAGTCAGTGATTCGAAGACTTCCTTTCCTCTATCTTGATTCACGTATCAATTCAGGAATTAGGATACCGGTTGAACCGTAGAGACCCGAATTCACAAGGTATCGTATCACATAATTACTTAGCTTAGGTACCTTATGAGTAGGCTCGGCAAAACCCCTGTATGGCTTCTTCTATTTCTCGATAAAAAGAAATATGACCAATGGTGGTTCGAATGTATATACAAAGGATTTCTTTTTTGACACTTCTTACTAGTAGATAGTGCCCATAAATCTCATGATAGGTACCCAAAGATTCATATTGAACTTCGATGGGCACTTCTCTTGGGGCAATGAAACGTTGATCTAGTCGCCACCGGAGCCACAAAGGACTATCTAAATTGATTCGTTTCTGCCGGTAAGCTCCAAGTGCATCATAGGAACTACAAAAATAGGGTTCTTTTTCTTTCGTATACTTATAGTTATTATTATACTCGTAAACTGTTTCATTTTGATAGTTTCTGTGATTCCATGGATTATACCTATTTGCACAAATACCTCGACGATTTCCGATGGTTAATACATAGAGTCCAATAAGCATATCTTGGGTTGGTATGGAAATGGGATCCCCAATAGCTGGAGACAAGAGATTCATATGAGAAAACATAAGTAAACGAGCCTCTGCTTGAGCTTCCAAAGATAAAGGTACATGAACAGCCATTTGATCCCCATCAAAGTCTGCATTGAATCCCTTACGAACTAATGGATGTAAACAAATAGCACGTTCCTCCGCTAAAATAGGTTGGAACGCCTGTATGCCTAATCTATGCAGGGTGGGTGCTCTATTCAGCAATATGGGGTGCCCTTGCATAACTTCTTGAAGTATTTCCCATACAATTGGTTCTTTTTCCCGAATTTTACTTTTTGCAATCCCTATGTTGGAAGCAATATGTTGTCTGATTAGACCACGAATTACAAATGTCTGGAAAAGTTCTATTGCTATTTCTCGAGGTAATCCACATCGATGTAATGAAAGCGAAGGGCCCACGACAATGACGGAACGCCCCGAATAATCGACCCGTTTACCAAGTAGAGTCTCACGAAATCTTCCCTCTTTGCCTTCAATTACATCTGAAAACGACTTGTAAACTTTATTATGACCATCCCTCATTGGTTGCCCGCGGATCCCATTATCAAGAAGTGTATCTACGGCTTCTTGTACCAATTTCTCCTGACACATTACTGATTCCCCTGGCGTAGATCTACTTGTTGTTAATGGATCGGTAAGAGTATTGTTCCGATAGATAACTCTTCGATAGAGTTCATTAATATCCGAACTCATTGGTTTACCCCCATCTATCTGAATGATTGGTCTCAACTCCGGAGGAAGAACTGGTAATAGGCACAAAACCATCCGTTCTGGTTCTACATTTGTTCGAACAAAATGCTTAGCTAATTCCATGCGTCTAACCAAAAAATCCTTTCTTCTTCCAACTTTTCTATCTTCCCATTCATTCCCAGTGTACCTTTCTTCCCCTAATTCCTTCCATTCCACCAATGAATGATCTGTAATAATTCGCAAATCTGGATCGGCTAATTGTTCTCTGATAGCACTTGCTCCAGTAGAGATTTCTCGATTTCGAAATGTATCGAAGCCTTGGGTAGTAAAAAAAAGTGGGATGCTATATTTCCGGGATTGTATTTCATATTCGAATGAACCTCGTAATCGTAAGAAAGTCGGTTTTTTAACTATGGGCCTAGCAAAAGAAAAATTGGGATAGGTTCCTATAGGATCCCCCCCTTAAAAACCGGACATGAAGGTTTCCTCTCATCCGGCTCAAGTAGTTACACCAAATAAATAATAAATAAAGGGGGTCTCACTTTCAAATTTTGTTCTAGAAACCCCCATAAAAATCTACTCCTTACTCAAGTTCCCAGTGAGAACCAACCTATATTTCATTGATTCATTTTTACTTTATATTTTATTTTCGGAATTACTTATTCATTATTCAATTACGACATAAATAAAATGTGAAATTGTTGAGTAGCCTACGTCCCCTCGAATGATGAATCCCCTTAAAGGAATACCTTGGAACTCATAAGGGATTTACTTGTCTATGTATCGTTCCATTCGATCTTTTAGGTCCCTACTTCACCTCGACGGTTATGCTATGATGTCCCTTGAAGCATATATGCGATGGATAGATTCCTGTAACCATGTCATATTTGTTTACTTGAACAGAAAACAGAATTTATTTCTAAAAGAAATGGAGTGGCTAATTCCAAGAAAGAATTCTTTTTTTTTTTTCACGAGGTACAGCTAGCAATTCCTATTTATATGTTACGGAATCGACCATGGATCAATTCCCCCTTTATTTGGAAGTATTGAATACACCCATAATTCTGAGCTTCATGTTCTTCTTCTTCCTCTCCCAGGAGACATGTCAGAGCCAGGGGCATCCCAATCGGATTAAATGGGATGACAGTTTCTCATTCCGAATCTGTAAACTCATAATTTCGATCAAATCACACATCGCAGTATACTAGGCTTTCTAATTCCTTAAGGGGTTTATCTAAAAGATTCGCGATATAACTAGGAAGACGTTTAAAATACCACACATGAGTCACTGGACATGCCAGTTTGATGTATCCCATTTGATATCTTCGTATCCGAGAATCAACAAATTCGACTCCGCATTGTTCACAAAATTTCGGGTCTTCTTTTTCATCTCCGATCACTCGATAATTTCCACAAGCACAAATTCCACTTTTTATAGGTCCAGAAATTCTTTCACAAAACAATCCATCTTTTTCCGGTTTATTGGTTTTGTAATGAAAAGTATAGGGTTTTGTCACCTCTCCAACTATCTCTCCATTAGGTAGTATTTTGTTAGCCCAAGCACTTATTTGTTGAGGAGAAACTGATCCAATTCGAAGTTGTTGATGTTTATACCTGTCGATCATATTATAGAATATAAATTCTGATTCATTCCGATCAAGCTTCCTTCCTATGAATCTGGAAGTTCTTCTCAGATACAAGGAAATGATTCAGTTCCAGAGCCAAAGATCGTAGTTCTCGAACGAGTAATCGAAAAGATTCTGGAGCATCCTCGGGGTTAGGTATTGTTCCTCCAATGATCGTAGTACCAAGTACTTCCTGACGAGCTCTAATATGATCAGATTTATAAGTAAGCATCTCTTGTGAAATATGAGCAACACCAAATCCCTCTAGAGCCCAAACTTCCATTTCTCCTACTCGTTGTCCCCCTTGCCTGGCCCTTCCTCTAAGGGGTTGTTGTGTAACAAGTGCATAATGTCCACTGGAGCGTCCGTGGATTTTATCATCAACTTGATGAATTAATTTCAGGATATAGGACTTTCCTATTATAACAGGTTGTTCAAAAGGATCTCCTGTTCTTCCATCAAATATTCTGCTTTTTCCCGGATACTCGGGTTCAAATACCCACGGATTTGCTGTTTGCTTACTGGCTTCATATAATTCAGGAAACACTAGTTTTCTCGAAGCCTCTTGCTCATATCTCTCATCGAAGGGTGCTATTCTATAATGTCTGTCCAGCAGGTCCCCCGCTAACCCGAGCGAGCATTCAAATATCTGTCCCACATTCATTCGCGAAGGTACTCCTAATGGGTTGAAGACCATATCCACCG
>NW_027519683.1:20000-25625 GCF_043159265.1 Tasmannia lanceolata | reverse complement strand
ACGAGTGAATAGATTGACCTTGAAACAACAACGATTAATTACTATTGCTATAAAACAAGCTCGTATTTTATCTTCGTTACCTTTTCTTAATAATGAGAAACAATTTGAAAGAACCGAGTCGACCCCTAGAACTGCTGGTCCTAAAACCAGAAATAAATAGGCCTACTTCTCAATTGAATCAAAACTCTAATTGGAATTCAAACTCAGATTGAGGTTTTGTTCGAAAAAGCCGAGATACTTGATTGTCGCGTCGTAAGAAAAAAAAAAAAGAATGAATGGGGAAGAAAAAATATTTTTTTTTATTGAAAAGTGTTCGTTCATTTCTAATATTTATCATATTCATTTCTACTCTACCTTCCCGGAGTTCATTCTCCGGGGAACTCCGTTTAAATCATTTCGGTGAATTCGTTCCAGTCGCCTTATTTGATAATCTCATTTGAAATCATGTAAATGCAATTCCTATTTGATATAGCTATTTGTGCAAGTATTTTACGATTAAGAAGCAACTGCCTCTTGTACAGATCGTGCATTAATCGACTATAACTATAGGATACCCCATTTTCACGAGTTACTGCATTTATCCGAGTGATCCACAAACGACGAAAATCTCTCTTTTGCCTGCATCTATCCCGATGACTGGAAACCAAAGCTCTCATTTTCTGTTGAGTAGTAGTTCGAGTAAGTCTTGAATGAGCCCCTCGAAAGGTTGATGCAAATAAACGAATTTTTGTTCGACGTCTCCGAGCTATATATCCCCGCCTAACTCTGGTCATTGAATCAAATGAAACCTTGATGAATAACTAATTGATTTCTTTTCTTTCAGTCATTCTTTTCCCCTCCCCTAGTTTATTAGTAACAAAACGGATTCTTCCGATGTATAAAATAAAAATTCCAATGGCTTTTGCTACTATGACCTTCCCAACCACGATTTTTGATTTCTTCCAGGCATTTCACCTCGGAATAAGAAATTGTACCGATATTAGATATAAAATATCTAGTAAATAGGTAGTAATAAATAGAGAAAAATGGAGAAATAAATAAATAGTGGCTTCCATCGTTTCTATGATTACTTCTTAAACGGTGAGGTCCTCTCTATACACCGGAGCTCCTTCCCCCATTTAATCAATGTTATTAGTAACTTGTACAGTTCACACTCTTTGGCTCTACCCATAAAATTATCCAGTATATAGGTCTTTTCACAATGAGATCCATCCATACAGTGACGGCATTTAATTATGAAGGTTGGCTAGGTAGCTAACCCTGTTAGTCCGTTCTTGCAAGAGTAGAAGCATAATCTTTCTGCTTTTAAAATACTATTTTCCCCGCTTAATGGATAACCATTTGCTACCAATGGGGAATTGATTTTCATCTCAAATCGAGGTGATTGGATTTGCACCAATGGAAACCATAAATTCCATACACAATAGAGGTATATGATAGATCTTTATTTTGAGATAGTGAATGGAATGGAGTTCTTCCATTCTATCCTACTCATTGGTACTGGTCATTGATACTGGAAAAATCGTCTCATTTGTTCCAGATCATGATCTGAACGAGTCGCACATACACCCTAGTACATGTTCCTCGACGCTGAGGACATCCTCGAAGGGCAGGGGATTTCGTGACATTTTTGATTGGCTGTCTTGTGTTTCTAATAAGTTGTTTAATAGTTGGCATGCTGAATCGTATACAGAATGGGCTGGTTTAGATCGATCCTAACCGGATGATTATGAATTACTTCCATTTCATATAATATTTTACCAGGTTAAGAAGATAAAATATCAAATCACGGCTCATTCGAATTATGGTTCGAAATGGAATCAAGAATTTATGTGAAATCCCCGGTATTTTCGACCGCGACAACATCAACAATGCCATGGGCTTGGGCTTCTGTTGCTGACATAAAAACATCCCTTTCCATGTCTTCGGATATAACCCATAAAGGCTTGCCGGTTCTTTGTACATAAACCCTTGTGAGGGTTTCGCGGAGTTTCAGTAGTTCTTCCGCTTCCAGGATAAATTCTCCTGTGGGTGCCTCATAAAAAGAACTAGCAGGTTGGTGGATCATAACCCTGATGATATAACATAATGAACGGTTCCTCTATCTCGCACGATCGGTCGAAGGGAAGGGATAAAGAATAACAAGAATAAAAAGATAGAATTAGAATTGAACAACCGTACAGGCATCTTTTATGCATTGCATACGGCTCCGCAATGGAATTTCCTTTTCCCTTCCATCGAAGAAAGAGACAAATAGAATCCATCAGACCCAGATCGTTGAATGATCCATTTACCATCTTTCCTTTCGGAGGAGTCAAAAAATACTATGATGGTTCCGTTGCTTTATATATTTATCTCGTCTGTGATTCAGCAATCCCAAAGTTTCTTTATGATCCGATCAAATAAGGAAAAAATGATCTTTTTTTTTTTTCATTTTCGTACTCTTTCATAACATAAATATCGGAAAGAGGCTTCTGGTGTGAAAGCAAAAAAAAGGTTTGTGACGCTGAAATGGACCCCCGATACATAAGATCAAATCGTAAATAACCTTTGTTTCATACTACTATCTCGATATATAATCTCATGTTATGTTATGAAAAAAAAATAATAGTTTGCTCATATCGAACTCGAAGTGCCATGCTATTATTACTTATTATTCATATTCCATATGGCGAAGGCATAGTCTTCTTTTTTTTTTCTCAAATAAAAAAAAACTCATTGGCGCCAAGCGTGAGGGAATGCTAGACGTTTGGTAATTTCTCCTCCGACTAGGAGAAAAGATCCCATTGAAGCGGCTAATCCCATGCATATTGTATGTATGTCTGGTGGCACAAATTGCATAGTATCATAAATAGCTATTCCTGGTATTACCCATCCGCCGGGAGAGTTTATAAACAAATACAGATCCCTGGTATCATCCTCTATACTGAGATATACCATGAGACCAACAAGTTGATTCGAGATCTCGCTATCAACCTCTTGTCCTAAAAAAAGTAATCTTTCTCGATGAAGTCGGTTGATTAGGACAAAATTGTATCCCTTAGGAACCGCACACGCACCTTTGGATGCATACGGTTCAAAAAATCAAAATTGCGAAAAAAAAAAAAGAATTCATTGAACTTATCGAACTAACCCCTCATTGATGTATTCTTTCATCGAGATCCAAATCACGATGTAATTTTCTTGTTCCTAAATGGGCCTCTTCAATTCTTTTAGGTTTATGCTCTACTCCGGGTAAAGATCTGCCCGAATTCTATTTGCACATATAGGACAAATGATCACAGTACCGCTTCTTTTTGTTCCGACTTCTTTTTTTTTTTCAATTCGTTTTCATGTTCATGCCTTCCGCCAAATATTCGACTAATCATATTATTCCATTAATTGGTAGTTTTAGAGGTATAAATAGGGATCATTTATGATACGAGTAGTAATCATACATAGATTACCAATTTGGTATTTTTTGAACGGAGCCTGGATACTTCATTTTATTGGTCCAAGCCAACCATAAATTCTTCTAATTGAGAATATTGATCCCCAACCAACAAATAAATTGATCTAATTGCATTGCACTTCACGCTCCGAATTGAATTATTGATGGTTTAATCAATCTTTCTTGGGTGAAACAGAGGATATCTCGATCGGGGGAGAGAACGGGGAAATCCCATATGACCCAATATGTCTGACAAGTCGCACTATACGTCAACCCAAACTGCATCTTCCTCTCCAGGACTCCGAAAAGGTACTTTTGGAACACCAATAGGCATAAAATGAAAGAAAAATTAAGTACTCTATTTCACTTTGATGTGGAAACGTAACAATGGGTTTATTGTCTTCATAATATTGTCGTTTATCGTATTTTATCCATAGATTGGAAGGTTCATGGAGAAGACGGGTTGAATAAAGGAAAATTCGTACAAATGGATCGTTCGAAGGATGAACAAGTATCTATGCATTCGCTCACAAAAATAGGATCAATCCCCCCATTGCGTATTGGTACTTATCGAGTATAGAATAGATCTGCTTCTCTTTGTTCCTACGAACAGAATTGTTAAATTATTACCAATGGAACGGAATAAATATTAACTCTTGCTTTGAGATAATCCACTGAAAAGGCGAGGTCCATAGCATCAATCAGTCTTTTCCAATGTGATAAAGTTACATAGTGTCTATTTTTTCTTTGATAAAATAAGGGGTATTTCCATGGGTTTGCCTTGGTATCGTGTTCATACCGTCGTATTGAATGATCCCGGTCGGTTACTTTCTGTCCATATAATGCATACAGCTCTAGTTTCTGGTTGGGCCGGTTCGATGGCTCTATACGAATTAGCCGTTTTTGATCCCTCTGATCCCGTCCTTGATCCAATGTGGAGACAAGGTATGTTCGTTATACCCTTCATGACTCGTTTAGGGATAACCAATTCATGGGGTGGTTGGAGTATCACAGGAGGAACTATAACGAATCCGGGTATTTGGAGTTACGAAGGTGTGGCTGGGGCACATATTGTGTTTTCTGGCTTGTGCTTCTTAGCAGCCATCTGGCATTGGGTGTATTGGGACCTAGAAATATTCTGTGATGAACGTACGGGAAAACCCTCTTTGGATTTGCCCAAGATCTTTGGAATTCATTTATTTCTCTCAGGGGTGGCTTGCTTTGGGTTTGGCGCATTTCATGTAACAGGCTTGTATGGTCCTGGAATATGGGTGTCCGATCCTTATGGTCTAACCGGAAAAGTACAATCTGTAAATCCAGCGTGGGGCGCAGAAGGTTTTGATCCTTTTGTTCCGGGAGGAATAGCCTCTCATCATATTGCAGCGGGGACATTGGGGATATTGGCGGGACTATTCCATCTTAGTGTCCGCCCGCCCCAACGTTTATACAAAGGATTACGTATGGGCAATATTGAAACTGTACTTTCTAGTAGTATCGCTGCTGTCTTTTTTGCAGCTTTCGTCGTTGCTGGAACTATGTGGTATGGTTCAGCAACTACTCCCATAGAATTATTTGGTCCCACTCGTTATCAGTGGGATCAGGGATACTTCCAGCAAGAAATATATCGAAGAGTTGGAGCCGGGCTAGCCGAAAATCTGAGTTTATCGGAAGCTTGGTCTAAAATTCCCGAAAAATTAGCTTTTTATGATTACATCGGTAATAATCCGGCGAAGGGGGGATTATTCAGAGCAGGCTCAATGGACAATGGGGATGGAATAGCTGTTGGATGGTTAGGACACCCCATCTTTAGAGATAAAGAGGGGCATGAGCTTTTTGTACGTCGTATGCCTACTTTTTTTGAAACATTTCCGGTGGTTTTGGTAGACGGAGACGGAATTGTGAGAGCGGATGTTCCTTTTAGAAGGGCAGAATCGAAGTATAGTGTCGAACAAGTAGGTGTAACTGTTGAGTTCTATGGTGGCGAACTCAATGGGGTCAGTTATGGCGATCCTGCTACTGTGAAAAAATATGCTAGACGTGCCCAATTGGGTGAAATTTTTGAATTAGATCGTGCTACTTTGAAATCCGATGGTGTTTTTCGTAGCAGTCCAAGGGGTTGGTTTACTTTTGGACATGCTACGTTTGCTTTGCTCTTCTTTTTCGGACACATTTGGCATGGGGCTAGAACCTTGTTC
>NW_027519683.1:10000-15000 GCF_043159265.1 Tasmannia lanceolata | reverse complement strand
GCGATACCTATCATATCTGCTTGACCTTTCATAAGCGGGGACAGAATGAAACGTCCATAGGAAAGGCGCTTACTGTCTGTTCTTGATTCAACACACTTCCACTGTAGTGTCCGAGTGGATACTGCTACTTCCTCTCGAACCATACTAATATTATTGATCAGATCATTGAATCATTTATTTCTCTTGAAATCAGTTCAATTCTTATTTCTACACACGCCTTTTTTTAGGAGGTCTACATCCATTATGTGGCATAGGGGTTACGTCACGTACGAAACTTAATAGTATACCACTTCTGCGAATGGCTCGTAATGCTGCATCTCTTCCGAGACCAGGACCCTTTATCATGACTTCTGCTCGTTGCATACCCTGATCCACTACTGTACGAATAGCATTTCCTGCTGCGGTTTGAGCAGCAAATGGTGTCCCTCTTCTTGTGCCTCTGAATCCACAAGTACCAGCGGAGGACCAAGAAACCACCCGACCTCGCATATCCGTAACAGTTACAATGGTATTGTTGAAACTCGCTTGAACATGAATAACTCCTTTTGGTATTCTACGTCCATTCTTACGTGAACTAATACGCCCATTCCTACGCGAACCAATTCTTGGTATAGGTTTTGTCATATTTTAGCATCTCATAAATATGAGTCAGAGATATACGGATATATCCATTTCATGTCAAAACAGATCCTTTATTTGTACAACGGGTCCCTTACTTTAGAAAGGCCCTTTTTAGAAAGATTACCCTTGTCTCTGTTTATGTCTCGGATTGAAACAAATTACTATAATTCGTCCTCGCCTACGGATCAGTCGACATTTTTCGCAAATTTTACGAACAGAAGCCCTTATTTTCATATTTGTCATTCCTTAATTCCGAATCTACTCTTTTGAAGAAAATAAGTCTCTTGAAATTTTGAACCTCGAATTGTATCCCCATGGAAGAAATGTTTAAAAAGTCACCTAATCGTTCGAACCTTTGTTGCGAAGTCTATAAATTATACGTCCCTTGGTTGAATCATAACGACTTACTTCGATTTTGACTCTATCTCCTGGTAGTATCCGTATAAAACTACGTCGGATCCTCCCCGAAACATAACCTAGAATCAGATCTTCATTATCTAAACGAACCCGGAACATACCATTTGGAAGTGATTCAGTAATTAAACCTTCATGAATCAATTTTTGTTCTTTCATTTCAGGTAACCCCCTTGAAGTATCAACTAATGGAGGAGGAGTGATATTAGACAACCTGCCTTTTCTCTCTTTTTCACAAATCGAAAGTTACGGATCAAATTCGGATATTCAGAAGGATCACCATATATAACATAAAATTTCTCCTCCAATTCTTTTTAGTCGAGCTTCTCGATCTGTCATTATACCTCGAGAAGTAGAAAGAATTACAATACCTATTCCACCTAAAATCCTAGGAATTCGTTTATAGTTGGAATAGATTCGTAGACCGGGTCGGCTGATACACTTTAAAATATTTCTATATGTTCCTTTCTGATTCCTTCTATGTCGCAGGGTTAAAACCAAGAAATATTTCTTGTTTTCTCGATGTTTCCTAACATTTTCAATAAAACCTTCTCGTAGAAGTATTTTAATAATGTTTTCGGTTATATTAGTAGATGCTATTCGAGCTGTTCTTTTTTTATCCATGTCAGCATTTCTTATAGAAGTTATTATATCGGCAATAGTGTCCTTACTCATGACGAACTATAATTATTAGGGCTTCCCCATTTTGATATAATCAACATGTTCTGTTTTTTTTTTTTCTTGATTTTCATTTTCACTTTCAATTTTTTTTTTTATGAATTATTAAAGGTATATGCATAAGACACAATCTACTAATGGATTTGATCTACTTCAGATACCCTACTATATAATGGTCTCATCTACTAGTCTTTATAATACCTCAGGAGCTAATGAGACTATTTTAGTGAAATTCAACTGTCTCAATTCCCGAGCGATCGCGCCAAAAACTCGAGTTCCTTTTGGATTTCCTTCTTGATCAATGACAACCGCTGCATTGTCATCATATCGTATTATCATACCGTTGTCACGTTTGAGTTCTTTACATGTACGTACAATTACAGCTCTGATCACTTCTGATCTTTCGAGAGGCATATTGGGTACTGCTTCTTTGATTACAGCAACAATAACATCACCGATATGAGCATATCGGCGATTACTAGCTCCGATTATTCGAATACACATCAATTCTCGAGCCCCGCTGTTGTCCGCTACATTCAAATGGGTCTGAGGTTGAATCATATCATTTTTTTTTTTTTGAATCTCTTATTTCAATGCAAAGGGCGAAGGAAAAAAGAAAGAAATATTGTCTGTCCAGAAATAAATAAATCTGCAATTGTATTTTTCATCAAAAATACTCCTTTCTTTTGGTTTCACATCCCTATCCCACAATAACGAATTGAGTTCGTATAGGCAT
Source organism: Tasmannia lanceolata (assembly GCF_043159265.1). Taxonomy (NCBI): domain Eukaryota; kingdom Viridiplantae; phylum Streptophyta; class Magnoliopsida; order Canellales; family Winteraceae; genus Tasmannia; species Tasmannia lanceolata. Next base: position 12,551 of record NW_027519683.1, on the reverse strand, counting down.
TTTGCACGCAGCTATTGAAATAGCTGCTCTGGCTACAGTTTCTGAGACTCCGCCCATTTCATAAAGTATTCGACCCGGTTTAACGACGGATACCCAATATTCGGGGGATCCCTTACCCGAACCCATACGTGTTTCTGTGGGTCTGACTGTAACGGGTTTGTCGGGAAATATACGTACCCAGATTTTTCCACCACGACGCGCATATCGTGTCATTGCTCGTCGCCCTGCTTCTATTTGTCTAGATGTGATCCAAGCGGGTTCAAGTGCCTGAAGAGCGTATCTACCGAAACAAATACGATTGCCTCGATAAGATATTCCCTTCATTCTTCCTCTATGTTGTTTACGGAATCTGGTTCTTTTGGGGTTATAGTTGATGGTTGTTTCTCAACCCCATCTCTACTGCAGAACCGGACATGAGAGTTTCGTCTCATCCAGCTCCTCGCGAATGAAACGATTCAATAATATTACAAATACACATGTATTTAATGAATAATACACTGAATCATGGGATTTCTTGATAGTTAATCCATCATGTAGGAATCTGTATATCTTGTATATACAGCAGCTAGACGTATCTTTCTATTTCGATTTATAATTTATAGGACGTATATTTCTATTTATGGATAATGAATGCCTTTCTTTTTATAACGAATCCTTCTTTTGGCCTTTACTGAATGGAATCGCCCAAAATTTTGCAATCCAATAAGGAAAGGTTCGCGGGCGAATATTGACTCTTTAAAATCTGCTTCATTCGTAGGGTCAACCCATGACCTTTCAGAATAAATAAAAGGGTTCTTGGTTGGTTTCGCCATCCCACCCAATGAATCATTAGGATTCGTTTTTAATAGAATCTTGTGCAGTCACAGGTTCCGTCGTTCCCATAGCTTCTCCATTAATGGTTAGGTCTGAACTCTACAGTGGAGCTCCCAATTTCATTTGTTCCCGAGTCAATCTCCTCAGTCTCTATTGACTCGAGGCTCTTTATTATTTTCATTTTTCCTATGAACCGGATTCATCTACTTATAAACGAATCCGTATTGATGCTTTATCACGCTGCCTTTTATGAGATGATTCATAGACCATACATATTGGAATCATATAGCATTGATTGATATTCTCCTCCTTTCTTTCTCTCACCCCTCCTTTTACCCATATCCCTCTATTTTCGCTTTACAAACCATAATCAGATTTTTTTTTCCTTTATGAAAAAAAAAAAAACGATTTCAGTTGCTACAACTATATGATCAACACATCATATAGTGACTGCTTTCTTGGATCTCGATAATACGAAGCAATGAGCTGGTTATTAGTTCTCTAGTTATTAGTTATGGGCTGGTCCATTGTTTTTTTTTTTTTTGAATCCAACTCTAAAGAAAAAACCAACGAGTCACACACTAAGCATAGCAATTCTACCAAATGATCAATCGAATTTTTATTCAACCCTATATAATTATAATTAATAATTAGAAATAATTAATAATTCTAATTAGAATTGTTCATTTTTGATTGAAGGGAAAAAGAATGAATGAAAGAGTTTGTCATTTTTTGTTCTATCGCAGTATAGAATGGGAAGGAAAGACCCATTATTGCTCATCTACAAATATCCAAATTTTGATGCCTAATACCCCATAGATAGTTCGAACTGTATAGGAACAATGATCAATTTTAGCTCGAATGGTTTGTAGGGGAACCCTACCTTCTCTGATCCATTCGACACGTGCAATTTCTTTTCCGTCGATACGCCCTGCAATTTGCACTTGAATTCCTTTTGTATCAGCTTGTTCAGTTAATTCAATAGCTTTTTTCATTGCCTTTCGAAACGAAACTCTATTCTTTAATTGTAGAGCTATATATTCTGCAAGAATATTAGGTTGTCCATAAGGTTTTGCAACTCTTGTGATAGCAATGTTAAGTCTCCGGTTCACAGAACGAAACCCTTTTTGTACATTGATCCGTAATTCTTCGATTCCTCGCGTTCGACCCTCTATTAACAAATTTGGGAATCCAATATAGATTATGACCTGAATTAGGTCGATTTTTTTTTTAATCTCTATATGTGCAATTCCTTCTGAACCAGATCTCATATTTTTTTGTACATAATTCTTGATACAATCCCGTATTTTTTCATCTTCCTGGAGACCCCTGGAATAACTTTTGGGTTGTGCGAACCAAAGGGAACGATGACTTTGGTTTGCACCAAGTCGGAAACCAAGTGGATTTATTTTTTTTCCCATATCATATTTATCCCGATCTCTTTCTCTCTCTATATATATCTATTTATCTCTATTCCAATTCGGAAACCGAAGGAGGCAGAAGTTTATCTCTCTCTCTCTTTCTCTAGGTATCTCTCTATTATAGTATCCTTAAATACACCTTTATTCTCTAAAAGAAAATCTTGTTCAGTTTTCGTTTTAGATTGATCTTTCAAAACGATATTTATATGACAGGTGGGTCTTTTTATCGGATAACTACGTCCTCGAGCCCGAGGTTTTAACTTTTTAATGATAGTACCCCCATTGACTTCGGCTTGACTAATGACTAAATCAGCTTC
>NW_027519682.1:17500-20000 GCF_043159265.1 Tasmannia lanceolata | reverse complement strand
GCCAATTGTCTCGATCGTGGGATATCATTGAGAAATAGGAATCAGTGTTATCAAAGGATTTCCTGCGATTATTTCTAGTATGGAATGAGTCAATCATCCACTTTGGTATCTTATTGAACAAAAATGGTGATATTGTTCCTCCATTGATCAAGAATTTCGATCTTTGGGAAGTATCATGATCATCCAATAAGAAGGGTTTCAATTTATTCAAATGAACGATTTGAACACCTATTGATTCTAACAACTGATTGCAGAGTTGATCATTCGGACCTTTCAATTCATAGATGTGGATCTCGGACCTATGAATGGGGATATTCCCGATACTCGCAAAGAAAAAAGGAAGTAACTTAGACAAAAAGAGAAGTGACTTGGACAAAAAGAGAAGTGACTTGGACAAAAAGAAACGAAGTGACTTAGACAAATCTTGTTTGTCGATAACCTCGGACCAATCAATCGAATATTGATTAATACGTAATCGATCGAAGACTACTTGAAAACGGTGCTTCTGTTCAGAAACGAAATGTTCCAAATGTTCCTGGAAGTTCTTGCTCCCATTGGACCATTTGTATCTATATGCATCAGGATCCCGATTCATGGATCTCTCGGTTCGAGAAATAAGAGGATCGAACCATTTCTTCTGACTCTTTTTCAAATTCGATAAATGTGGGTTGATCGTATATTTGATTATAGTTAGATGATTCAGAGTATCATTTCCTATTTGATCCCTTTGAATTCCATATTCAAAGTTGCGATCGGATCTATTCATTAAAAAGAATCGATTCGATACATTTCTTATGTACCCATAGGTGCTATATTGGATTTGAATCCAATTTCGGATCAATCTATATTGATTGACCGCCTCCATTATGTTGTTGCTAGCAAATACCACTATTTTGGGTTTTGGATCTTCCAAATCATTCCCGCAGGAGATCCGGACCGATTTTTTTCTGATCCTTCGATAAAAAGATTCATTCTCTTCATAAAAAATAGGAGGTAGAACCAATAAAGATTTCTTTTTCGATTCATCCCTGGAGTTGAATACCTCATTCAAGAATTTTTTTTGATCCAATCCGTAGGAATCAATAGAAAAGGCAAATCCCTTATGATACACCAGATCCGGCTCGGTTATTGATAGAGTGAATAGATCCGCCATTTCTTGAAATCTCTCTTCTGATTCAAAATCGTGGTGTAACGTGTATCCCCCTTTGTTCCGGTCATGGAATAGATGAAATAAATCAAAAAATGGATTTTTGTTCAAGAATGAAATCTTATTGGAACTGTCCATATCCGGTTCATCCTTCGGAACCATAGCACATCCCGGATCTAATGAAATAGGATGAATTGAGACGGTATTTTGTAAATACGTAATTATCTTGAATATATCAACCATTTCTTTATTTTCCGATCGCCTGGATCGGACAAAAGAAACATCTTGTTGTTTCTTCAACAATTTCTGATCTCTAGTGGACCTCTCAGTAGGATTCGAACCCAGATTAAGTTCTGACCCTCTGTCAGAGAAAAAAGAACGAATTGATCTTGTAGGATTCCCAAGAAATTCGTCGATTTCTTCCGGAAGCAGATGATTATTCATCTGCTTCTCACGTTCCGTGAATAGCCGGGACATTGAGGAATATCCAGAAAGGCATTTCGGGAATCGATCTGATTCTATCTCTGTTCGTTCCGTTTGAAGAAAGGAAGGATCCCAAAGAATCGATCTTTCTTTTAGTTGCTGAATCTCTGTTTGATTGATCAATGTGTGATATTCCGAATCCTCATTACTAATGGAATCGAAATGATCTCTGGATTGATCAGAAGATCCTTTCAATTGGCTAGAATCCGTTACTTGAACGAAAATAGATCTTGTGGAATCATATTGAATATTTGACGATACATTCTGTACCTTGCTAAAAAACCGATCCTTGTTTACCAACCACACATTGTCTAACCAAATCAAATTCTCTCTCGATACCTTCCTCAAAAAATCCGATTCGTGCTGATTCTTCCCCCAACTAACGAAGAGATCTTGGCGGAATTGCCACATATGAAATTGAGCACAATTTTGTAAAGAAATACCCCACTTGTTTCTCGAGAAGAGATGGGAAACATGCTCAATATCATTTGATTGAATAGTTGCCTCAGCTCCTTGTTGTTTGAAGAAACCCTCCACTTCAATTGGTCTTTTTTCACGAAAAGCAGACATGAGATAACAAATCAAGTGTTTCACTAAGATTTCGAATAGCTGTCCCGAATTCAAGTTGATTATGTTTCGCTTCTTCCTCGGAGAAAGACGATCAAAGAATTCCCGATCATGGTCCTTGCGGATCGGATCATCCGTATAGGATACAAAAAGAAACTCCAGATATTTTATATCTTTCTCTCTGAATGAGATCTCAATTTCAGCTACGGTTTCATTAGATATCTTACAACTAGAATCCCTCTTTTTTACGATCCGGTTCCTCCACCACCGCGAACCCCAGTTAGATTCAGGCATGATACACTT
>NW_027519682.1:7500-15000 GCF_043159265.1 Tasmannia lanceolata | reverse complement strand
AAGTGGGTAATGTTGGGGTGAACCAGAAAAATTTGGGTAGAGCCGGATCTAAGTGTTGGCTAGGTAAGCGTCCTGTAGTAAGAGGAGTAGCTATGAACCCTGTAGACCATCCCCATGGGGGTGGTGAAGGGAGGGCCCCAATTGGTAGAAAAAAACCCACAACCCCTTGGGGCTATCCTGCGCTTGGAAGAAGAAGTAGAAAAAGGAATAAATATAGTGATATTTATATTCTTCGTCGCCGTAAATAGTAAAGTAAATAGGAATATTGAAAATCGAATAGGATAAGTAATCGGTGGGCGAACGACGGGAATTGAACCCGCGCATGGTGGATTCACAATCCACTGCCTTGATCCACTTGGCTACATCCGCCCCTCCTCTCTCTCTAAAGCTAAAGGAGTCAATCTCCTTTAAAGGATACAATTTCTACCATACAATTAATTATTATTGTATTGAGTGTTTCTTATTGAGTCTTTCTTACTTTCTTTCATACTGAGATACATGGACATACAATACCAATAAAGTCATTTTTATTTTTAGGAACGTACATTAATTTCAGATTGATACAGAACGAAAGTATGATATTCGATCATGAACTAACCAACAATAATATTTTCTTAAGTTGAAGTAAATCAACTTTATTTCATAGTTTTATTTCATAAGTAAATAAAAAAAAAAGGAGTAATCAGCTGTGACGCGTTCACTAAAAAAAAATCCTTTTGTAGCTAATCATTTATTGGGAAAAATTGAGAAGCTCAACATGAGGGAGGAGAAAGAGATAATAGTAACTTGGTCCCGAGCATCTACCATTATACCCACAATGATAGGCCATACAATTGCTATTCATAATGGAAAAGAACATTTACCCATTTATATAATAGATCGTATGGTGGGTCACAAATTGGGAGAATTCGCACCGACTCTGACTTTCCAGGGACACGCGAGAAACAATAATGGATCTCGTCGTTAATAAAGTGAAATAGGTGCTCGTCATTCATTGGTGGGAGGTAACCCTTATGTCAAAGTGGAGAAGGTGGAAGAGGAGCATGAAAAAGCATAGGAAGAAGAAGAGCTCTAGTACAGAAGTACAAGCTTTAGCTCAACATATATGTATGTCTGCTCACAAAGCACGAAGAGTCATTGATCAGATTCGTGGGCGTTCCTATGAGGAAACACTTATGCTACTAGAACTTATGCCTTATCGAGCATCTTATCCCATTTTAAAATTGGTTTATTCTGCAGCAGCAAATGCTAGTCACAATAAGGGTTTCAACGAAGCTGATTTAGTCATTAGTCAAGCCGAAGTCAATGGGTGGTACTATCATTAAAAAGTTAAAACCTCGGGCTCGAGGACGTAGTTATCCGATAAAAAGACCCACCTGTCATATAAATATCGTTTTGAAAGATCAATCTAAAACGAAAACTGAACAAGATTTTCTTTTAGAGAATAAAGGTGTATTTAAGGATACTATAATAGAGAGATACCTAGAGAAAGAGAGAGAGAGATAAACTTCTGCCTCCTTCGGTTTCCGAATTGGAATAGAGATAAATAGATATATATAGAGAGAGAAAGAGATCGGGATAAATATGATATGGGAAAAAAAATAAATCCACTTGGTTTCCGACTTGGTGCAAACCAAAGTCATCGTTCCCTTTGGTTCGCACAACCCAAAAGTTATTCCAGGGGTCTCCAGGAAGATGAAAAAATACGGGATTGTATCAAGAATTATGTACAAAAAAATATGAGATCTGGTTCAGAAGGAATTGCACATATAGAGATTAAAAAAAAAATCGACCTAATTCAGGTCATAATCTATATTGGATTCCCAAATTTGTTAATAGAGGGTCGAACGCGAGGAATCGAAGAATTACGGATCAATGTACAAAAAGGGTTTCGTTCTGTGAACCGGAGACTTAACATTGCTATCACAAGAGTTGCAAAACCTTATGGACAACCTAATATTCTTGCAGAATATATAGCTCTACAATTAAAGAATAGAGTTTCGTTTCGAAAGGCAATGAAAAAAGCTATTGAATTAACTGAACAAGCTGATACAAAAGGAATTCAAGTGCAAATTGCAGGGCGTATCGACGGAAAAGAAATTGCACGTGTCGAATGGATCAGAGAAGGTAGGGTTCCCCTACAAACCATTCGAGCTAAAATTGATCATTGTTCCTATACAGTTCGAACTATCTATGGGGTATTAGGCATCAAAATTTGGATATTTGTAGATGAGCAATAATGGGTCTTTCCTTCCCATTCTATACTGCGATAGAACAAAAAATGACAAACTCTTTCATTCATTCTTTTTCCCTTCAATCAAAAATGAACAATTCTAATTAGAATTATTAATTATTTCTAATTATTAATTATAATTATATAGGGTTGAATAAAAATTCGATTGATCATTTGGTAGAATTGCTATGCTTAGTGTGTGACTCGTTGGTTTTTTCTTTAGAGTTGGATTCAAAAAAAAAAAAAACAATGGACCAGCCCATAACTAATAACTAGAGAACTAATAACCAGCTCATTGCTTCGTATTATCGAGATCCAAGAAAGCAGTCACTATATGATGTGTTGATCATATAGTTGTAGCAACTGAAATCGTTTTTTTTTTTTTCATAAAGGAAAAAAAAATCTGATTATGGTTTGTAAAGCGAAAATAGAGGGATATGGGTAAAAGGAGGGGTGAGAGAAAGAAAGGAGGAGAATATCAATCAATGCTATATGATTCCAATATGTATGGTCTATGAATCATCTCATAAAAGGCAGCGTGATAAAGCATCAATACGGATTCGTTTATAAGTAGATGAATCCGGTTCATAGGAAAAATGAAAATAATAAAGAGCCTCGAGTCAATAGAGACTGAGGAGATTGACTCGGGAACAAATGAAATTGGGAGCTCCACTGTAGAGTTCAGACCTAACCATTAATGGAGAAGCTATGGGAACGACGGAACCTGTGACTGCACAAGATTCTATTAAAAACGAATCCTAATGATTCATTGGGTGGGATGGCGAAACCAACCAAGAACCCTTTTATTTATTCTGAAAGGTCATGGGTTGACCCTACGAATGAAGCAGATTTTAAAGAGTCAATATTCGCCCGCGAACCTTTCCTTATTGGATTGCAAAATTTTGGGCGATTCCATTCAGTAAAGGCCAAAAGAAGGATTCGTTATAAAAAGAAAGGCATTCATTATCCATAAATAGAAATATACGTCCTATAAATTATAAATCGAAATAGAAAGATACGTCTAGCTGCTGTATATACAAGATATACAGATTCCTACATGATGGATTAACTATCAAGAAATCCCATGATTCAGTGTATTATTCATTAAATACATGTGTATTTGTAATATTATTGAATCGTTTCATTCGCGAGGAGCTGGATGAGACGAAACTCTCATGTCCGGTTCTGCAGTAGAGATGGGGTTGAGAAACAACCATCAACTATAACCCCAAAAGAACCAGATTCCGTAAACAACATAGAGGAAGAATGAAGGGAATATCTTATCGAGGCAATCGTATTTGTTTCGGTAGATACGCTCTTCAGGCACTTGAACCCGCTTGGATCACATCTAGACAAATAGAAGCAGGGCGACGAGCAATGACACGATATGCGCGTCGTGGTGGAAAAATCTGGGTACGTATATTTCCCGACAAACCCGTTACAGTCAGACCCACAGAAACACGTATGGGTTCGGGTAAGGGATCCCCCGAATATTGGGTATCCGTCGTTAAACCGGGTCGAATACTTTATGAAATGGGCGGAGTCTCAGAAACTGTAGCCAGAGCAGCTATTTCAATAGCTGCGTGCAAAATGCCTATACGAACTCAATTCGTTATTGTGGGATAGGGATGTGAAACCAAAAGAAAGGAGTATTTTTGATGAAAAATACAATTGCAGATTTATTTATTTCTGGACAGACAATATTTCTTTCTTTTTTCCTTCGCCCTTTGCATTGAAATAAGAGATTCAAAAAAAAAAAAATGATATGATTCAACCTCAGACCCATTTGAATGTAGCGGACAACAGCGGGGCTCGAGAATTGATGTGTATTCGAATAATCGGAGCTAGTAATCGCCGATATGCTCATATCGGTGATGTTATTGTTGCTGTAATCAAAGAAGCAGTACCCAATATGCCTCTCGAAAGATCAGAAGTGATCAGAGCTGTAATTGTACGTACATGTAAAGAACTCAAACGTGACAACGGTATGATAATACGATATGATGACAATGCAGCGGTTGTCATTGATCAAGAAGGAAATCCAAAAGGAACTCGAGTTTTTGGCGCGATCGCTCGGGAATTGAGACAGTTGAATTTCACTAAAATAGTCTCATTAGCTCCTGAGGTATTATAAAGACTAGTAGATGAGACCATTATATAGTAGGGTATCTGAAGTAGATCAAATCCATTAGTAGATTGTGTCTTATGCATATACCTTTAATAATTCATAAAAAAAAAAATTGAAAGTGAAAATGAAAATCAAGAAAAAAAAAAAACAGAACATGTTGATTATATCAAAATGGGGAAGCCCTAATAATTATAGTTCGTCATGAGTAAGGACACTATTGCCGATATAATAACTTCTATAAGAAATGCTGACATGGATAAAAAAAGAACAGCTCGAATAGCATCTACTAATATAACCGAAAACATTATTAAAATACTTCTACGAGAAGGTTTTATTGAAAATGTTAGGAAACATCGAGAAAACAAGAAATATTTCTTGGTTTTAACCCTGCGACATAGAAGGAATCAGAAAGGAACATATAGAAATATTTTAAAGTGTATCAGCCGACCCGGTCTACGAATCTATTCCAACTATAAACGAATTCCTAGGATTTTAGGTGGAATAGGTATTGTAATTCTTTCTACTTCTCGAGGTATAATGACAGATCGAGAAGCTCGACTAAAAAGAATTGGAGGAGAAATTTTATGTTATATATGGTGATCCTTCTGAATATCCGAATTTGATCCGTAACTTTCGATTTGTGAAAAAGAGAGAAAAGGCAGGTTGTCTAATATCACTCCTCCTCCATTAGTTGATACTTCAAGGGGGTTACCTGAAATGAAAGAACAAAAATTGATTCATGAAGGTTTAATTACTGAATCACTTCCAAATGGTATGTTCCGGGTTCGTTTAGATAATGAAGATCTGATTCTAGGTTATGTTTCGGGGAGGATCCGACGTAGTTTTATACGGATACTACCAGGAGATAGAGTCAAAATCGAAGTAAGTCGTTATGATTCAACCAAGGGACGTATAATTTATAGACTTCGCAACAAAGGTTCGAACGATTAGGTGACTTTTTAAACATTTCTTCCATGGGGATACAATTCGAGGTTCAAAATTTCAAGAGACTTATTTTCTTCAAAAGAGTAGATTCGGAATTAAGGAATGACAAATATGAAAATAAGGGCTTCTGTTCGTAAAATTTGCGAAAAATGTCGACTGATCCGTAGGCGAGGACGAATTATAGTAATTTGTTTCAATCCGAGACATAAACAGAGACAAGGGTAATCTTTCTAAAAAGGGCCTTTCTAAAGTAAGGGACCCGTTGTACAAATAAAGGATCTGTTTTGACATGAAATGGATATATCCGTATATCTCTGACTCATATTTATGAGATGCTAAAATATGACAAAACCTATACCAAGAATTGGTTCGCGTAGGAATGGGCGTATTAGTTCACGTAAGAATGGACGTAGAATACCAAAAGGAGTTATTCATGTTCAAGCGAGTTTCAACAATACCATTGTAACTGTTACGGATATGCGAGGTCGGGTGGTTTCTTGGTCCTCCGCTGGTACTTGTGGATTCAGAGGCACAAGAAGAGGGACACCATTTGCTGCTCAAACCGCAGCAGGAAATGCTATTCGTACAGTAGTGGATCAGGGTATGCAACGAGCAGAAGTCATGATAAAGGGTCCTGGTCTCGGAAGAGATGCAGCATTACGAGCCATTCGCAGAAGTGGTATACTATTAAGTTTCGTACGTGACGTAACCCCTATGCCACATAATGGATGTAGACCTCCTAAAAAAAGGCGTGTGTAGAAATAAGAATTGAACTGATTTCAAGAGAAATAAATGATTCAATGATCTGATCAATAATATTAGTATGGTTCGAGAGGAAGTAGCAGTATCCACTCGGACACTACAGTGGAAGTGTGTTGAATCAAGAACAGACAGTAAGCGCCTTTCCTATGGACGTTTCATTCTGTCCCCGCTTATGAAAGGTCAAGCAGATATGATAGGTATCGCTATGCGAAGGGCTTTACTTGGAGAAATAGAAGGAACATGTATCACACGCGCAAAATCTGATAAGATACCACATGAATATTCTACGATAGTCGGTATTGAAGAATCAGTACATGAAATTTTCATGAATTTGAAAGAAATTGTATTGAGAAGTAATCTGTATGGAACTTGCGACGCATCTATTTTCGTCAGGGGTCCGAGATGCGTAACTGCTCAAGATATCATCTCGCCACCTTCTGTGAAAATGGTTGATACTACACAGCATATAGCTAGCCTGACAGAACCAATTGATTTGTGTATTGGATTACAAATCGAGAGGGATCGCGGATATCGTATGAAAACCCCAAATAACGATCAAGATGGAAGTTATCCTATAGAGGCTGTATCCATGCCTGTTCGAAATGCGAATCATAGTATTCATTCTTATGGGAATGGGAATGAGAAACAAGAGATACTTTTTCTAGAAATATGGACGAATGGAAGTTTAACTCCTAAAGAAGCACTTCACGAAGCTTCCCGTAATTTGATTGATTTATTTATTCCTTTTCTACATGGGGAGGAAGAGGACATAAATTTAGAGGACAATCTAAACAATCTAAACAGGGGTACTGTACCTTTTTTTACCTTTCAGGATAAATTGGCTAATCTAAAGAAAAACAAAAAAGGAATTGCATTGGAATGTATTTTTATTGACCAATCAGAATTGCCTCCCAGAACCTATAATTGTCTCAAAAGGTCCAATATACATACATTATTGGACCTTTTGAGTAAGAGTCAAGAAGATCTTATGAGAATTGAACATTTGCGCATAGAAGATGTAAAACGGATATTGGACATTTTACAGAAACATTTCACAATTGATTTACCTAAGAATAAGTTTTAAATCCATTGGAATTATTTCATCTTTTTATTTTATATTTTATAAAGAATAAAGAAAGAAATGAAGAATTATAAAGAAAGAGAAGAATCAAATAAAGAAAGAGAAGAATCAAATTGGTTTTGAATCTTTAGCACAACCCGATCCGTATATTCGAAATAGATCTATAATGGATCTATAATGAAATTTAAGAAATGTATCTAGGGAGGATTCATTTTGAAGCGACTATTCCCTAGATACATACGTCATGGTATTTCACAGTTCAATCAATTTGAAAAAGACCTAAAGTTAGAGATTTATCAATAGGTAATGTTGCTCCAATACCTAACCAAAGAGCTACTGCGGTACCGATCA